>NW_019417609.1:714285-815971 GCF_000390285.2 Anoplophora glabripennis
GCCCTTCCACAAATAAGATCCACTTCTTATTTGTGGAAGGGCGAAATGGGCGTTGACTACTAGACGCCTTCATTATAGCCATCCTTGTCTATCACATGGATTTCTATGGCTTACTTTATCGCTCTCACGTAACTTCTGATAGACCATCGGTACTTTCCTACACTGTATAGGTAAGTTAGGCAGGCTAAAGTCTTATTTTCATCCAAGGAACCTGTGGTCAAGCGTTGTCCATCCCTTTCAGGGACACCCTGTATACATTGACCTTTAAATAAGTAGGGAGGTTTTTACAGAGATTGCTTTATATAGGTATATATTTCAAATTTTTACTGACTTAGCTAATTTAAACTAAACTTGCTATACCAAATTTTTCATTGTAGGTATTATTATTTACGAAAGTTGTTTAATTAATTGGTTTAAATAATATTCTGTATTATTTATCTCTAGAGAGCATGTTTCATTTAGTGCATTAATGAATCTTAAATTTATTTAATATTATTTTTCCTTCACTTAAGTAGTTACATCGTGATGTCTTCAAAAAACATTTAATTACCTATGTAAAAAAAGATTCTTCTAAAGACATTACAAAATAGTAATGCCCAGATTTTGTTTTCTTAAAAATTCTATGCAGTTTTCCTTGTCTTAGTAAAATTACACGTTAGGTGTCGTAAACCTACATATATCGATCATGTAACTTTGCATTTTGGGTAAATTACACAAAAAGTGTAAAATTGCATACTTAATGTAACTTTACTTGTGTGATGTAATTTTACATCACCTACATTTTACATAAAATTTTTATGAGTGTAATTAGTTTCATACAAATATTCTTATATTACCCACTGAAATTTTTCTTCAACTGTACGCTTGGAATTTAAAATGTAGGTATACATTTTATTTTTGTGAAGTAATTGAAATAACTCACACCAAACACAATATTTGAAAACAGCTAGCTTCCACTACTTTTTATATTTCTCTTATTCGAACAAAGCTTTCCTAGCGGCACGAAATAAACTTATTTACAGTTATTTTTAACCGTGGGTAACCAACATGTGTGAAGCGGGAATGCGTGTTTTTAGTGTGCATGTAATAGGTTTACTGTCAGGTCAGCCATTTTACAGGGTTGGGATTGGATGTTTGGAATCCGAAGAGTGACCAAGGAATCCCACCGATGCGCTCGAATCCTAAAGCTGGCCAGAACAGTGGGGTTTCGCCAAATTGAAAACACGATCTAATCTGGTCCGAGCTCTATCGACCACCATATATTTAACATTCATTTATACATCAGCCAGCCTATTTATTTACTGTTCGCTGAAAGTTCCAGCAGTATTTCCAGCTATTGTGTGAGTTTTAAAAGTAGAATGGATATTAGCGTACAATAAATATCCCGAGAAGATTAAATTTCCATAATTTGCATTCACTTTTGCAAATATGGGCATTTATTAATGTAACAGCGACACTTACCTTCCATCGAAAGACGTACAACAGTAAAGTACAATTACCATAATGCTAATTACACCAAGTAACAAATTACATCCTTTTTTTCGACAACTTTCAAGTATACATGTATATGATTAAATATATCATTAGTATTTTTTCAAAGATGGATACTTAATTTACTTATTCTTTTGCATTTTAAATAAACAAATAAACATCTAACATTGACGTCTTAATTAAGCCCCATAAATCATTATTTAAATATGAATATAAATAGGAAAGCTCCTGGAATATTTTGTTCTTTGTTATTTTCTTTGTATTCTTATTTAACTAATATAAAATACGCAGTTTATGAAATGTAAACTATATCCAGAAGTTTTGCGGAAATTCAAATCCAAAAAAATAATTATTTGTATATTTAACAATAAATTATACATTATTGATCTTCGATGCGTGTGGAAAGTTCTCCATATAGTGAAATATACATAGACAGGAAATAATGAATTTCATTATATGTAAGAAAATATGACACTAACTTGGAGCTATGTTTTCTGCACAAAATAAATATTTATGCTTTACATACATAATCATTAAAAATATTTTGTAAATTATAAACAAAGTATTCAAATAATAAATAAATACTTACTTACATAATGTACCTACATTATTACAAACATATTTATTATTTTGTTGATTCTTCAGAAATATAATAAGCATTATGCATCCTATGGGCAGCTATGTTAGTGTTAAAAAGGAATCATTACAATAGTATTGCAACTATTTGTTGCAAGAGTAATATATTTTAAAAGCAACAGTTTTATCATATTATGTTTTATTTCAACAACTAAAGTAGTAAGTATTTAAATACATTCTAAAAGATATCTATTACAAAAATCATTACACGAATATACAGGGTGTCGCGCTTAAAGATGATACAAGCCTGTAACTTCTTTATTTTTTGGCCGATTTCAAAAATTTGTATTTAGGAATGTAGGGTAAAAAATACTCTATCTAACTGCGATACTGCTGTTTTTATTAATGCAATTCACGGCCAATTAGGGCGTGTTTTATTGACATCAAAACAGTTGATTGGTAGTAGCGATTTTTTTCCAAAAAAACAGATTACGTATTCTTATTCAGCATCTCTTAAAACGCCTTACCACCAAGTTTCATCAAATTCGATATATCTTCAGGTTAGCTGTATTGACGTCTAAAAACGAGTCCTAAACAGCAGCATTACAGTTAGATAGTTTTTTATCCTACATTATAAAAAAAAAATGTTTTTAGAATCGCTCAAGAAATAAAGAAGCTACAGGCTTGTATCACATTTAAGCGCGACACCCTGTATATGCGTTACGTGCCGGGATGATTTTCTAACAAATTTTCGTAAATATATTTCATTGACGTTTTTGTTTTAGAATTTGGTTAAACTAGTTTTACCAAACAAATTTTATGATGGGACTGGATTTGCAAAAAAACTTGTTATTACGTCATCAAACTAATTTAATCAAACAAATTTGATAAAAATTTGAAAGTTTCACTCGGCCTTAGCAGATTCTGAAATTTATTTTACTTTGAGTTTGGCGTTTGGTTATTTATAAAAACTATGTAGGAAAAACAATTACTTTTAATCAACTTGTAATGTCAGTAGTGTTAGTAGCGTGTAACGTTTTCTGTTCAAAACGAGTAGAATATTTTTTTCATACGATAAGTACCTATCTATAGATATACATTCAGGTTTATTTTTGTTAGTTTGCGACATTGTTTATCTTCCCCACCCAATTCACATTCCATTGGTTGGTCAACCATTGTGAATACTAGTTCAAAATTGTAAGGTGTCTATAGGTTTGTTTATGCAGCAGTCTCAAACTATACTTTCAAATCAGTCCTCAACTGCTGGAGAAACAAGCCTTATTTTAAGGTTTATTTCTCTTGAAAATTGTGTCAGGTGCAGTGTATAATAACTGGAGTCCAATATTTTGGACCCTGATTTTGATTCGGTAAACTAATTGAATTATTTGATTCTAAGTTCAATAACATAACCTATTCGTCCATTTATAGTTTATATGTTTTGCAAATGTATTTTTGCATTTATTATGTCATTTTATCCAATAGTTTTGTCCAATACATATTTTTTGAATTTTTTTGTTTTTCACTTTTTTTTAATTACCTATTTATACAAAAGTTAAGACATTGCTATACAATAACACTATTTAATATTTTTTTATAATTCACAAGCAAATAATTTCATTAATTTAACCATTTAGTTCCACTCATAAAATTGCTATTTCTCTCATATTAAAAACGTAAAAATTTCACTCAATACGGTGTGGATGAAAATTGATACATTATTGAGTGCGATGTGGGCAAAATTTTCATAATTTTTTGTCTGTAAAAATAGTACTTTTTCGACATACCTATTACAAAGAGAATAAAATTAATGGTAGGATATATTAAATACAAAAGCTGATTAATACATTGTTTTAAAATTCGAATATAAAAAATTAAATATACTGATGTAATTTTTTTGTCACAGGATCATCCAGCAATGAAAATAATGATTCAGAATATTTTGTTCTTTTTTTAGAAAATTGTAGTCTAGAAATGTAACAGCAGGAAATTGGGTAAACTATATTTATGACTCATATTAGTATTTCCTTCTTATAAGGTAGTTGTATCTTCAATTTTTAATGAAAGGGGATGATACAGTTTTGATATTAATAGTAGTTCAATACGTTTTTTATTAAAATCTGAGTGTTCCTAGTACAGAAATCTATAACAACTATCAAAATTACTAAAAAACAATAATTTTAGGTTTTGCATAAATGATTTTGATGATATCTAATTATTTAGTGAAAGACATACATAAGTAGATATATTTAGGCCATTAATTTATAGGTATAACTTTAATCCTCAAATTTGTCTTTATGTAGGATAGAAATTGTTATTTATTCAAAAATACATATATTCTATTATCAGCTCTCACATGTTTTTACTATTTTGTATTATTATTTTGTTATTATTATTTTATTATTTTGTATATGTATTAAGATAATTCAAATAAATTTAAAAAAAAATATTATGAAATGAAGTTAAACAATGTTCTAGAACACCAGACCTATGCAAAAGATATCCAACCTTATAGACACAGAATTATTGGCAACTCTTTATATTACGGGAAACGGCAACTCTATGGGCTACATGGCCCACCTGGTATTGTATTGCACCACGCTAATACTCATTAAACAGTTAGTAAAAAACAATTAATAAAATACGGATTGTATTTCATTATCTTTGTTTTGACAATTACATTTTTATTTGTGTTATTGAATAAATTTTATCTCTGCTAAGAAAGCATACCTATGACCTATTAAATTAAAGCTTTTTCACTAATGTTCGTTTGATTTTACCGATAATAATGACAATTACTTGCAAATATAAATTAGTGGAATAGTGGATTTATAAAAAACTTGTATGCATATCAACTATTGCAATTCATAAACACACATTCGTATGACATTTTACATTTCCAACTAATCGCCATATTAAGTACCGATTACTTTGCTAATTGAAGAAGTATGTAATGTTATTAGGTTAAACACGTTCGTTTATGGTAATGCATTAGAGAAACCAAAATCAAAAAACTACAGTTATAGTTCTCAATATTTATAGGTGTAACTTACCTATTATAACTTCAATCTAATTTCGTTTCATATAATCTCAGATAATCTGTTCGCAATCTAACAGATAAACGTTGTTTAAAACAATTATTAAAAATTGAAATATTTACTTCTACGAGATTTTTAAAGAGTGTAAGGTAAACTGTTTTTTTTTAATGAGGATCCACTGTAAAAAAATCGGTGTGAGTGAATCAATTGAGTGAAATGATTGAGTACATTTTCGCTCAGTAGTAAACATTATGATAATTTTACACATTTGGAACAATATTTGAACTAAACCAGTTAACCAGTTCTTTTAACCGAGACCTAAAATATTGTTTCTAAAACGGATCTGTCTAGAAACCACTGTGGCAGCTTAGTAGTTTATGACTTTATTACAATGATATTTAAATTAAAATGTAAAGAGAATATAAACCTAGTTTGAGTAGAAAATTATTCAATAATAGCTAAAAGAGAAGAAGTCAACTCTTAATTAGTTTTACATACTTAGAATAGAGTCAAAAGTCACTCGCTTAATAGTTAGCAGAAACTCGGATTTGGACTCTTGTTGCAATAGTTTCACTCATCAAATTTTAGTTATATTCATACTAATAGGGTGAATATTTCACTCAATTGGGTGTGGACAGAATCTGATACATTATTGAGTAAAATTGAGTGAAATTTTTTTACAATTTATCATTTAAAATATATAAGCTGAGGGACTCACAATAAATTTGATTAGAATTAAATCAAATGTTGAATATGTATGATTAAAAAAAATTAAAATATCTCTTAAAATCCACCGATTAACCCGTGCTTAACAAAACCGTTAAAAGAGGTCAATGCCGTCAGCTTTTACTGTTTATACGGTTAGTATTTTTGTTAACAAACTGCTGTTGATCAATTGATTTATTTTCAATTGGCAACATTATCTTAAAATGAATGTCTTATATAAAATAAGTATATAAAAGGGAAGAAATAGCTTTTAAACTTACTTAGGTACTTTGAAATTTGAGAGTTCTTGATTATCTTTTTCAATGATGCTCCATTTTTTAAATTTGTAACGATGATGAAAATATATGTTTCCAAATTCTACTATGAATAAAAAATAAAATCAAAATTATGGCTTCTCATCTTAATCGCCTGGGGTCTTTTCAAAATGATAAAATGAGAAAAAGTCTATCTCTTTTTCGTAACTAAAACTAAATCGTTCCTTAGTTTGCGTGGGAAATCTACAGATTGTATACTCTTCCTTGAATCACTTGGTATGTTTTAATTAATCTTTTTTTTTTCGATATAGTTAGTATTCTAATTTTTAGAACTAGCACAATTCGCAAGACTGTATTCAATATTTTATTACACACAACTTCACAAATGTGCACTTCTCCAACATAATGAATTTTTAATCTGCGGACAAAAGAAGCACAACAGACATCAATTAATTTGAACCACATTAGGCATTTACGAGGAACAGTGATAGTGGCTATTCTGGGAATTACATTCAATGAAACATGGAAGGTTGATTACTCGCCAAATACTGGTTGATTAAGTATAAGAAGCGAGTTTTGAGAAGGGTGCAGACCCAAAGATTGGCAGGCAATCACCTCAGTAGCTCACAGGGAGTTAGAACGGACACCCGCTGAATTCTAATTCCCCGTTCGACTGTCTCTCCACATCCACGTCTGCGATTGACTGCTCATATAAACTTTCTCAGTCCAAAGCTTTACTAAAATGTATTATTTATAAATCACTAATAAAGGGGCTTTCAAAAGCTTCAAGAATTCAATTAATCACATAGGTAAGACAATGGAAGGAACTGAATTTGTTAATACGCTATTCAATACGATTTTATTTCATTATACCTACCAGCAATAGAAACTGGTATGGCTAGAAATTTGTTCGGTGTACTTTTACATCATACTAAAAATAAAACAATTTTTTCTTAATGCAGACCTAATTTTTAGACACGTGCTTTATAATTTATTTCTAGTTCTTTATTCCAAAATGGTGAAATGTGTGGCATAGATATCGTTTTCACCTTCCAAAGGTCCTGTATTTTGGGATAAAACCAATGAAAATAATAAAAACAAAATTCTTCGGGACAAAAGTTGCCTGGAAATATATCAGTATTTGGAGGATGGGTATAAGCAATTATTTCAAGCGGAAAGAAAAAGACAGGAAGACGTTGCATATGTGTAAATATTCTGCCGATATCGTGTCGGTATCGGTGCTGTGCTGATGTCCTGATGTCGTACCGATGTCGGTGTCGGTAAATGTGAATACGCCCAAAGGCTAAGCTAAAATGATAGGTGTATTCGTAAAAATTTTCATAATATTTTCCAACTTTTAACCACTTTAAAATTGTCACAAAAAAGAGGGGCCGAATTATTATATACTTTTGAAAAAAAAAAGAAAGTCGAATTCCTGGAGCTGATTTCCTTTATTTCCGATGGGAAACATAGTATCTTTCTGCCGAAATAATTATGTTTCGTATTTATAATTTTTTTCTTAGGTTTGTTCGGATTTAGGTATAATGTATTTTTTTAATATTCAATGTGTATATCACATATTTAAGTAGCAAATACCTCTTTAGGTTTAGCAAGAAAATAAAAGTAAAACACACTTTTTGAAAATTTAGAGCAGATTTCGTTCACTGACACAAGTGTTTTTAGTTGGTTTAGCACGAATGCTATAATTAAATGTACCTGATGATTTTAGATTTTTAATTTTTGTATACATTGAAATTTTTCAATTTTATATTAAATTTGCATTATCTCAATCAAAATAGTAAAGCCAATTGCCAGTGTCTCTAATAAAACTTTTCCCTTAAACTTTGTAAACCAAAGCATGGTTCGAATTTTCAATAATGAAGGAATATATTTTGATTGAATAAAAGTGAATTTATACTTTATTTAAGTAAACAAAAATATGCTTTTTTAACTTAGAACGATAAGAAGTAACTTGAACGGAAAAAAGCGCTAATCAATTTAGTGTTAATACAGACAATCTAGTATTGTAAAATATTTCAGTACGGATATAAAAACATGAGTTGAAAATTAAATTGCACCTAGTAAGTAGAAAATAATTAAATTAATGTATTTTGATAGTGTATATGCTTTAAAGTCATTGTTGTGAGTAGGTATAAAATAAATGACCTACTAAAAGCTTTCTTTATAACTCTATATATGCCTGAACAGAAACACAGAACTGAACAAACAAAGCAGATAAATTAAATTTTAAACTGTAAATAATTGATATCTGTAAATATTTTATAATTTTTCCACTAAAAATTTATTACCATTGCCTAATAATATTTTAATTAGTCTGGTGCTTTGTTTGTATTTTCTTAAATTGTTGTTTTTATGATTGTGTGTTTCTTTGACTTGCTACCATAATATATTATGTATTAATGTAGACCAATAAATATTCTATTCTATTCTAACAACTACAATATTTTAATGAAATGAACTGAATGAATGGAACTAAAAAAATAAAGAATACTTTACTAGAAATAAATATATGTAATTATGTGTATCTTCTATTTAAATCCAAATAAAAATAATATTCTGCTTAAACTAATTTAAAAAAATCCTTATCTGCTTAAGTACGCACTACTTTCTTGACCTACTTATTTGTTGCAACGTCAAAAGTCTTGTCTCCCAGTTGCACCTAAAAGTTAGTTGTTGTTGGTAATTTATGATCATCTGAATAAGAATAGATAAGGGTTGAGAAATGAGTCTTCCGAATTGTAACCCATTTCCAAATGCCTTTCTCTCTTTGTCTAGCCCCACGGGTCTAGATTTAACTGCAACTGAGAAGCTGTTCTATTCAGGTCAGATCCACCTTAAATTTGCAAATAATACAAACCCTTTCTTTGAACGGGCTTTGTGGTTATTCGGTAATGGAACGGTCTGCAAAAATGAGCTTAGAACTACATTTGGAATTTATGTAGCAGTTCGTATTTTTATACTTGTTAAAATAGATCAGTGACATTTTATGTAAAGATATTTAATTAATTATTATTTAGGTAGTATGAAGATGAAAGAATATTCCCCAAATACGTTTCTTACCTTAAATTAAAATTTCTCCATATTTATAGAAACTATAGGGTGTCCCAAAATTCAAATAAGAAGTAATTTTGTTAGAAAACACAGGTTTTTAATTTAAAATTGTTAAATGTTTATCGATTCATAAAGTATACAGTACAGGATTTCGTATGGAATAACATCGGTTAAATGGTCTCCAAGGCTTTGTTGGAACATACGCACTCTTTTATCGAAATTTTCTATGAGCGTGCTGAATTTCGTTTATACAGCGCTCAATTTCCTCCTTCAAGGCGAGGGTGGTCGTGGACTTGTTGGCATAAATCTTTGACTTCAAAAAAACCCAAAGAAAAAGTCCCAACAGCGTTAAATCGCATGATCTGGCCAATTCTCATCACCAAAACAGGAAATTACACGACCAGGAAAGGACTCATGCAATAATTGAATTGTTTCAATTCCAGTCAATTAAACTTTGTGAGCATGAAGATGCAAATTTTTCGTGAGAATACACTGTAGAGAGATTCTCGAAATGTCTAATTCTTGACCACGGTGCCGAATTGATGTTCTTGGATTCTCAGCAACACTCTCACGAACTGTTTCGATGTTTTGCGTTGAACGATTTGTTGGAGGACGGCCAGAGTATTTAAGATCACTAGTCCGGTCATAGCATAATAGTTCAAGGTTGATAAAAATGCACGAATCGAAAAAATTTATTTTTTAATGTCCTGGATATTTTAAATTTTATAAAAACATTAATTGTGTTAGAATAAAAAAAAGAGAAATGGAAATGGCTGCAGTGGCTAATAACAAAAAATTAAAATTAAAAAAGTATTATCTTAAAAAGCAAGAGATTTTCGAAAAAAGTATTAAACAACAGTTGTTGCTTTTGATGAGTTAAATATGAGACACTAATTTCTGAGACATCTTACAACTTTGAATGCGATGATTATCGAAAATGGCCCACGTAAATAATACGTTTTGATTTGATGATTGAGTTTATTAGAGAGTGTTCTGTCCAAATTCAATGATGACACTTTCAAATTATAAAAGCCCAACGTCTACTCAAGTTAGCTTTTCACAGAATTGTTAAAAAATGTATTTCTTGTATTGCGTGTCAATACATCGTTATGAATATAGTTCACTGAAAATGGTACCGCATTAGTAAAATATTATACAACGATTTAAGGATATTCTTTTGGACACAACTTCTAAAATGAGTTTTAAGAGTTTACTAGAGGTTGTGCTTAATGACTGCGTAAATCATTACGAAGGATAAATTGAATTGAATAGATGCTATTACAAGAAACCAAAGAATTATTTATGCGCCTCATAAAATTTTTTATTATTAAAGACTTTCGGTAATTTAGAAAGGTATTTTCCGTAGGTAGTAGATCATTATTCTGTAAAAAAACATGATTAACTTATTATACTATTATGGCAATTTGCTTTAGTTGTTTTCATTTAACATACAGTAATAATAAATATTGATAAAGTATACGTTAGAGTAACTTACGGCATATATAAACCAGTAAATTCAGATGAGCGGAAATCAAAAGATACGCATAACAGACTGCGCATCGTTTTCAGACTGTAGAGCCTCTCCACAATTCACCCGAATTAATAAAAACAATTAAAAATTTTACAGGTTGAAAATCACCTTAGATTTCAAATGCCATATAAAAAGAAATTTAAAAAATTAAGATCGGGTAACCTACCTGAATCACTTTGAACAATGAATTCGACAGTGGCAGCTCGCCAGGTGACGCAAGTGAGGCACTGCTTCACTTAAAATTTCCGTTTGGTTGTGATATTTAAAATTATTTTTAATTTTATATAAATTTTATAGGTAATTTAGGTATAATTGTATAATGAAAATGTATTGTGTTTGTTTGTTTTATACGCAGAAATAAACAGAATAGTTGCGCGATGAACGCCTTCTAAAACACATTGCCTTAGTTGAGTGCGAACATCAACCTCGTACACAACGTAATAACATAATAGACCGGGAGATATTAGACTGAAGTACGACGACGTCTTTCTCGTTTATGCCTCTGAGAGTACTGAAAGATAACCGAGAAACAAGTACAATAAACTAAATTTAAAAGATGCGCAGCGGGACACCTTTGTGAAAATTCAATTTTCCTGTTCAAAAAAATAATGTGTACAGCGACGTATTTCTCACTTATGCCATGTTCATAAGTTGAAGAGAAGTATTGATTTTATCACAAAATTTTTTTGGCATAAGTGTCGCAAGGGACCTAAAAATGGAAAACTTTGTAAGAAAATGTGAAAAACATCTTNAACTTATGAACATGGCATAAGTGAGAAATACGTCGCTATACACATTATTTTTTTGAAAAGGAAAATTGAATTTTCATTTTCACAAAGGTGTCCCGCAGCCCATCTTTTAAATTTAGTTTATTGTACTTGTTTCTCGGTTACCTTTCAGTACTCTCAGAGGCATAAACGAGAAAGACGTCGTCAAACTTCAGTCTAATATCTCCCGGTCTATAAGCAAGTGACGCGGATCGAAATCAGTTTGTATTCCGCTTCACTTCGTAGCGTTGTTTACGGCGGTTGTCATAGCAACAGGACGGCCAACACGTGAGTAAACTACGGCGTCGGGAAGCGAGTGACGCGAAATTGAAGAAGCAGCATCGACATCGCCCATCGCCTGCCTTTAAACAGTTTATACGATTAGTGCACGATTATAACGGTTCTTTGTTAATATTTGTTTTGTATCAATAATTGTAGAAATGTTTCCTTTGTACGATCCAGTATGTATTTTATTGGAAACGCCATTTTCCAGATGGAAAATTGAGGACAAAAAGGATTTCTTAAATTGAGAGACCTGTGTTTTCTCTCGATGTGGAAAAAAGGGGGAAATCAAAAGACAAAGTGTACGTTCAGAAATATATCTGTACCTATAATTAAGTCCACGAGCCGAACTAATATTTCTATTTTTTTATAAAATCTAAATGAAAATTCTTCTCGCGGACGTCAGTTTTTCAGTAATATTGCAAATGCAAGTAAAAATTTCCAAATTCATTTAAAGCCGTTTGACCTTGAAAATTTGAATTTTTTTTTTCTTTTTGCTCAATCAATGAATTTGCTTCACCTATTCACAATGTTACGAGCCGTCACTGGAATTCGATAATATATGTTGCTTTCCTTATTTCCAACCCTTGAATAAAAATCAGATAAACAAAATTTAAAAAAAATACTGCAATATACGCAACTGAATGACGTTTTAAAATATACATCATTTCACCCTTCGTATCATTTAAATTTTTGAAAGGACTAATTCTGTAAGGCATATACATACGTATTGTTAAAATGTCTCACAAAAAATTAGTGTAATGCACAACTGTTGTATCTAATTACTAATTATCTAATTAGTAATGGGTTTGTGTAAGTTTTCTTCTCAGGAATGGGAAACTGAGTTAGAATAATTGTAATAAACATTAATTATTATTGCTAGAAGAGATTTAAGCGACATAGTAATAATGTATATAGGTTCTACTGCCCATGATATTTCTTGTCATTACTCTCATATTTATAAAGAGAAAATAACTCAACTATTGAAGTCTAAATCCCATTAAATGAAGTTCGATAGGTATGAAGTAAAGCGGAAATCAACAACTCAATTCCTGCCTTTTAATTTCCTGTTAGAAGGGGTCTCGATTTCTGCCCAGGTTTTGGGTATGATTCTACTCACTTGGTGATGAGACAATTTAACTAGATTTATTTATATTCAAAAGCTAAACGTGGCACATGTTCTAAATTCTAAAATTAAATTTATGATTGTCTAAAATGTCAGCATTGTGCTCGCCTCGAATGGAAACCATAGTACAGTTTTTTATGTAGGCAAAAGTAATTATAAATTATATGCGACGTCAATGAAATGTTGTCACAACTAATTACCATTTCCATAATTATCTGTTTTTATATCGCTGGCGCTTGTCTAATGACTTGCAAGTGACGACTACATAGCACACCTGTTATTTAAACATTGTTATGATCATAGCTATAAAAAAACTCGCATAGTATGTGTACATATACAGAGGCCAACAGCAATAATAACAATCAGAATCAATTTCAGAACCTATTTTTCTCGTCAAACTAAACAAAAAGAAAACACTATTTTTTCAACTATACCTAAGGGCTCTATAAGCCTTAGAAGATTAGAAATGAAACACAGGTTTTTATCAATTACTCAAGAGACCTTGAAGACGTAGGTTTCATACTTAGTACAGCATCTACAGTTTTCCTACAAGTAGCTACCTATAAAGGGTAGCCCATAAATAAGTATTAAATTCTAAATAATGCATTTAACTCAAAAGCAAGAAATAAATTGTAGGTAATGTATAATAATTTTTTCCGAAAACTTTTTATCTTTTAAGATAATATAATTTTTTAACTTTTAAGTTTTGTTATTACTACTGGAACAAAGTCTAATGGGTTAGTTGAGGTAATAATAAATAAAAAAGCACATAAATGAGAATTAGTTACTGCTAGGATTTACTATTTAGGCTACAAAACATTTTAAAATAGTGAATTATTTCTTACTCAGATATATCTTTAATTCGTAGGCGGCTATTTTAATGTATTTAAAATACTGCACAAAAATGTGTGCTTTTAAAAAAGTTTGTTAGCGTTTGTTAGTTTCAGCTGTTAATGCGTTAATTGCGATTAAAATTTTGGGATTGAGACAAGGTATACCTATGTAAAATTTAAAGAAAAATCAACCAATAACACAGAATTAAGAGGGGCCAAAAGGATTCAGTTGACAAAAGTATATTTCATATAAAAGAGGATTTTTGCATATTTAGGTACACTCTATTAGGAGGCATTGTTAACATAGGAACATAGTTTAAAATCAGTATGATTGTAGCCAGACAAATCAGTATATATTTTACATACCTAATTATAGTATAATAATTGGGTTTTATCTATGACACTGCTGACAAGCTTCCAATATTTTCACATCATTTTACTCATAGATGATGCATTCTACAAAAACATGAGGTCGAAAGCTTTCATTGGCAATAGCCTACTTATATCTACACAAGAAAATTTTCTTGTATAGATTTAAATAACATTATTAACAGGTGAAACCCTTCAGACTCCAATAACAATGGTTGTTTTTGTTTAAATTATATATAATTAACAGCATTCTACGAATTTTTAAGTTTATATATTCAATGAATATTACGGATTTGAAAGATCAAATAGCACTTAGAAATAGCATAAAAACAGTCTATTTTTAGTTTGTTTCGACGAGTAGATTCTTCGCAGTGTCACTGCTATTTCGTCTCTGCTTTAAACAATATTAACATATATTTTAATTATAAATATAATACACTATAAAAAATTGAGTAAACTTTTGCTCAAAATCAACACAATTTTTTGTTAAAACGAGTCCAATTCCTGTTGTGTTGAAATAATGACACTATTCATTGCGTAATATTCACTCAATTATTTGCTAGCTCTTATATTGATAACACTGAATAACTTTTGAGTTCTTGATGTACAACTAATTGTAAGAAATATACTTGTTTCCTAACAGCAGACTGCTATTGACATCTACATATTTGTACACAACTTCGTGTTTCCCTTTCTATAGAAATGCGTAATGTTAACAACGAATGTAGTGATTTTTACACAATATCTTCTCTTTCTCGTGTATTTTAGTTTCCCTAATTAAAAATTATGATAAGCTCATTCCTTTATTAAAATCTAATGTCCATTCAAAATTGAACGTCAAAATAATTTCACATATAAATAACCTTTAATTAACACTTGTTATTTTTTATCGTATAGTTTTAGAGCACAATAAACCGAGAATAAAAGTCACCTAAATGTTCATATGTAGTGACAATTATTATAAAGTTTATAATGTTCATTGAATATTTTTAATAGAGCCTATGATTTTATTTTCTAATTAAAATATAGTTCATATTCTTTAGAATAAAAAACTTCTTTCTAAAAACTCCAGACATTACTTTACGTGAGGTGTAATCGTTTTTTGCCGCAAAGAAGGATAGTTATGGTACCTCTTCCGCCATATTGGTTCAAAACTCCAATGTCAAATTTATTATCAGAGAATTTGAAAGCCCCCGGACTCTAACCTTCAAGTGACCTGACATCGTTATGGTATTGTTATATGGGTTTTATGTCCGCCATATTGAATCCGCCATTTTGAATTTCGTATTTCCGACCATAGATTCATAATCAGTGACCCCAAAATCAGTCTCATTAATATATGCATTGGGAATATATTCCCCCATTTTGGAAAATGTTATCAATATTTTTTCCTAAATTTACCTGAAGAGTTAATTTTGTAGGCGCCATATTTGATTCATCATATTAAATTTCTCAAAACGCCACTTTTCTTTTGAAAGCCTTTTAACAGACGACCTTATATACAGGGCTGGAAAATCCACATGGTCCATCTGCCTTTACATGAGAGCGACAAAGTAAAGTAAAGAAATCCGTGCGATAGACAAGGATGGCTATAGTGAAGACGTTTCATAATCTGAATAGTCACCGCCCGTTTCGGGTTAGAACTATTCAGATTATGAAACGACTTCAATGTAACCATCCTTGTCTATCGCACGGATTTCTATGACTTACTTTATCGCTCTCACGTAACGGCCGATGTACCATGGGGATTTTCCGAACCTGTATACGTAATCGGTCAAGTCAATTTTTGTGTAGGTGGGTGATCGGTTTGACGTGAAATGTCCCATATATATTTCTCGTATTTTGTATATATTATTTTTTATTTTATAAATTGTCTATTTGATATAGATAATAGGGTGAGAAACATAATTTTTTCATATAGAGATATAGAGAAAAAAGGAAAATAAATACAAGTAAATAACTAGAGATGTATGAAAACAATTGCTAAGACATATTTTCAACTAAAGATGTATTTTTAACGTCCACTTACAATAAAAAAAATAAAAATTGCCATTATATTTTATATAAAAATTTGTATAAGTAGCATATATTTTTGTTAACGTTTGAGTATATATATATATATCTGTCTGAGTATCTTACAGTTAATATAGGTGCTGCTATTTAAAAGACATAATTATCAAATTTGCAAGATTTTTCCATAACCACCTTCCTTAAACCGGATAATTTCAGAGAATTAGACATTATTTTATCTCGAGCAAGAAAAATAAATTCAGTAATTGCAATGTTACGCCGCGACTAGCCGTATAATCTATTTCGGCTTACTTCAGTAATGTTAAGTTTAACACAAGCATCATTAAAGCATAATTAATTATACGTGATTGTTACAAAACCACAAGGCTTGTCGCACGGTTTGTAATTTCTTACACGCTCTGTCGGAAACAGACTGTGTTTCGGATGCAAAAATATAATTAAAAAATGGGATTTACTTATATTTAATAACTTTTTTTGAATTAAACATAATTCACTTAATATTTACATAGTTTAGCTTTTAAAGTTTAAGTTCAAATAGCATTTACATTTTGGTTGAAGTAGTGTATAGGTTCTCTGCTACGACAGAAGTAGGTACAGTTTTTTTTATTTGACTGTTAAAACCACTCAAACTACTCTTAAGTTCTATGAAGTTAAAATCTGTTCAAACTTTGCAAGCGAGTAACTACAATGAGGAAATTGTAGTGTGCAGTTATTATTGTTTATAAATGTAGCCTCAAATTAACTTTCTTAGTTTTAAGTTTAAAAATGTGTCAAATAAGAAAGGTATAGATGTCAAAAATAATTATGTTATAATGATATTAGGTTCTATAAGGAATTTAATGGTTCAACTTATAATGGTTAGGAGGGCCCCTCACTATCAGATGTACACCCATCAAAAATGATATTATAATTATGAAAAATTAAGAAGATTTGCCACCACTGCTTGAAAAAGTCTATTTTGTTAATAAAGCAAATGTTGTTTATGCCCGATGATATTCTAGCCCATTTCAACTTGGTTGCTTAGGAATATTTGGATGCTGCATATCCAAATCTTTGGATATATAGATAAGGAACACAACTTTGGTCTCCACAGTTCCCATATTTAAAACATCCCGAATCTTTTCTATGAGAACACAATAAACAATTGCTTTATACGGCTCCAATAGATTAAGAGAAATTACGGAAGATCATATGAAAAAATTAAGAGAAATTACGGAAGATCATATGAAATAAAAATATTATTACTGTTATTAAAAATATGAAGAAGGTTGCTAGTTACATTTGAAACATTCTCCAAATTGCTGAAATAAAATATCCGTAGACCATATGTTGCCTTAATATTTTAGATTCCTTTTTGCGTGGTAAGCTGACTTGCCTACAAAATATTGTCGGATTTTAATAGATCACCCTGTATTCTCCAACATGGTTATATATTCATATTTATGATAGAACTGGAAAAGCTAACAATTTATTTTTCGTCTGGTCATATTCCGTGAAATATTTAAGTACGATACTTATTATACGGATAGATTAGAATAAAAATAATTTAGTATCCATGCTTGATAAAGCTCCATGTAAAATATTGATGTTAATAGGCAACTTAATTATCATTTATTAAATCAATATTATTTAAAAAATATATAGTGGTGGTTTTATGCCAATGCAACCAAATTTACAAAAGTAACATAAGATATGTTTCACCTCATTAATAATAACAATCGGTTTTCCTTGCGCATCCACCATTTCCTTTAAATTTTTAAATAAAATTTAACATACTAGTTCCAAATAGTATATATATTAAAATGTAATACATTTGTTCGTCATTGTACTTTTTACAGTAACTAAGCATCCTCCATATTTACATTTCATATAAAAATCTTGCATTTCGTTACTTAAATTTCTTAATATATTAGCGGACTTGAATTGATATCCACACAGAGATATATTTTGTTCATCTATGAAGGAAAATTACAAAAAAATATCTAACAAAACACCAGAAGAAATAGTGTCGCGAGTATTTCCTCAAAATAGAGCGGATGAACACCATGATGTCATCAAATTTTAGTTTCGACCAAAAAAATTCCTTGCAATGAAGTATTTTTGAAATTGGAATTTCAGGTAGAAATAGAAATCGACATCTCAGAAATGAAGCCTTTAAAAATAATTTCCATATAAGTATATAACTATGTCCTTTCAATATATATAAAAGTTTATTGAATATTTTTAATATCATATTTTAAAGTTGGCAACAAATAATTTGCCCCAAAATGGTGGGCGTGTGTCTTCTAATAAAAATATATGATTGTTGAAAAATGTAGGCCATTTATTATACAGTATTCCAGTAAGGGACAACTGGCGTTCCATGTCTAAAAGTATAGAGATAATTGGGATTATTTTTAGTAAAGTAAAAATTATTATCTTAAAAAGCTCCTATCCTCCTGCCGCCTGTCGTTATAGCTAAGAAATTTCGATATTTAACACACCCAAACACCCAAATAATTGATATCTCGACAACTATAAAACTTTTTGAATTGTGAAAAACAAAATAATAGGTAAAAAGCAATGTTTCATACCATTAGGCATTTAGTAACAATTAACAGAAACATTTTTTAAAAAAATTAACACCCCTATGATGAGTTAGGTTAGATCGTTTTATTTTAATATCTAAAATCCACTTTTGCTCTACGATTTATTACTTAAATCACCCTGCATATGAAATTGTTTCTTATAATAGTTCGCGGTATTACATCCTTCAGTACTTGTCTATGTAAATGTTATATTAACCACCCTGTATAATTCAACCACTTCATAAGGTAATTCTATACGCTCTATTCTGTATTATCTATGTCTGCTATAATTAAATACCGATGTTATTAAAAGTCGGACATGACATTGCGCGTATAACGTAGACGGGAGGGTAATATCGCCAAGGAGCGGATTTCTTCTTTCTGGGTTCATATCAACAACGAGCCGCATCAGTGACAGCCTGGGGCTGGATTACCACCCTCTCATCTCATCATCGCACAGTCGAGGGGTGGCACGTCGTGTGTGTTGTCACACTGACAGACACTTGTATTAAAGTTCTGTGCTTCCCAAATTTTCCCACATATATCCAGCGGCTCTCTCCACATTTTCACCTTTAGTACTGAACCAAAAGTATTTACATATATTATTATTATTTTTCAAATTGCAATATTGAAGACAACACAATTAAGAATTTAATTTTTTATTTTGCACTGAAATAATACAGAACTATTTAGTCACAATAATGAGTGTAATAACTGTAAAATATTACAACTCAATCAAAATTCTATATTAAAATCATCAATTACTTATTTATATCATATCCAACACTTTAGCGTTGTTAAATTAAGTACCTTGAGTAAGTGTAGTAGCTGGTACACGGCAAAAGCGTTTTAAATGCTAATTGTACCATAGGCAAATAACTTTTTTGTTACTACTAATTTCAGTTATTGCGTCATTTTATTCTTGTTATATTATCACAATCAGTTATTTTACCAGATCTCATTTTTTGCTGAATTCCCATTTTTTCAATTTTTCTAAATTAAAAACATTGTTCCTATATAAACAGCATATTTCCCAAAATTTTGACAATTAAAATGAAGTTTATGATAAATAAAGAAAATATCATAATTAGAAAACTGAGACAAATAACAATTTCTTCATTACGACACTAACTAATTAGTATCTATGAGTGTCCATATTAAAAGTGAATCCACTCAGTTAAATTATCGTATATATATTCAGTTGATTATGTAAATTTTACTAATTGAAAAAATGCTTGTAATAAAATTGATTATTATTTCCACCTTATCTATTACAGGTGATTATTATTCCTTGGTTAACTCCTATGGTTCAAAATGACAAGCTGACTATAATAATCTCTGGTGAAAATTGTCTTAAAAGATTATAATAACTAAGGACCAGCATTTTCAGTCCCGATAAAGGTTCAATTAAATAAATGGATGAGAGTTATAATAATGCAAAATGGATTCAAAATATATTGGTCCCATTAGTTTGGTTTTGTAAAAGTTAAAATCCTTTTGTATTTGTTAGATATTATATCCACCAATTTTATTCAATAAAGAGTGTTTATGAGTTCAAGCATTCTTTTTTGGTTATTTACCCCCATTAGTTTCTCAGGTAATATACGATAATATAACTTATTTGTACGATCAGTTTCATGAAAGTTAACGTTTTTTTACATTTATCATGTATTATGTATTATGTTAAATCCAGTATTTTTTTAAATAAAATGCTTCTGCATTTAATTTTTTTGGGTATTGACTTCTTTCCCCTTTCTTTAATGCAGCTTTTTTAAGAAAATTATACAATAACACTTTTAAATACATATAAAATTCTACTGAAACAATTTTGTTGCATTTGTTATGTCACAAGGAAATAATTGCACTAAAGTCTGAAAATTAAGTTTTATAACTTCGACGTTAGGTGAACTGACTTGCAAAAAGTATAATGGGTCTATTTAATTTCAATATAATCTTTTCTGAGTAAAAATTAAATCAATAATAATTAGATTTGAATTATGTTAGAGAAAACTTAACTCTTAATTATTGTTTTTATATATTCATAATAAAGTAAAAAGTCACTCATTGGGGAGTAACAGAAACTCATATTTGAGTAAACTTCGCCAATGGTACCTTGCTATTGTACTCATATTAAGCGAATGGACAGAAATTGATACTTTATTCAGTGCGATGTTCGTGAAATTTCACTATTTTTTGCAGTGTAAGAAATAAATTTATATTGTGTTTATTTTGTTTGTTATGCAGTACCTATTGTAAGATTTATGGCTCAAACATAGTATAACTGGCATTCTTAATAACGAAACTATAACGCCGCTCCATAAAATATTTAACTTTGTAGTTTCTTAAATATTCCAAAAGCGAATAAGGGCGCTCAGGCAAAAACATTTTGCCTTTGAAGGCAAAGGGGTGGGCAGAAATGCCAACTGCTATCAAAGTGGAATAACAAAGAAGCTCTTTTGTTAGGGTAAAAGTTTTCATCTTTATAAAGAAGTTTCTCCTTTCATAAAAATATAGTAAAAGTTCTTTGTGTAGTATACTCGTATGGCTCTACATGAAAATGTTTTCAGTGTCTTTGCTGTCGATTTCGTTCATAAAGCACTTAGGTATTTTTTTGACAATTTTTGCAGTATGCACATCTTATTTTATAAAGTCGACGTTATTGTTTTTTAGACATTTAAATTTATAGCAATTTAGCGTCGTTTTTAAAAACTTGAAATACACCTACAAGTACCAAAAGATAAAGTAATGTCAGAATAAACATCATATGATATTTCTAACAATGAAAACAGACACAATCAAATAAATATAAAAAGGAAACATATTTAAAAACGAAGTCATTGTCAGTTCAGAAGACGAAAACAGATTAGTTTTCGAAACGGAAACAACTTTTTGGAGTGACCCACATATGTAAAGTCATGTGTATTTTGTTATTTTGTATTTGTCTGCTTTTTTCAGTGTAAAAATTATAGTCAGGCGAAACTATTTTCATAAAATAACCCTCGACTGATCTTATTGGCATATTAGTTTTTTTTTAATGTTTTTGCAAGACGCAAAGATGCAATAAATAAAATAAAATATCGTAGGACAGCTCCTTAAAAATGTAAAGACTGTAACAGAACTGTTTGCAATTTCAATCAGTTGTTCCCGTGAACTTAAAGTTGGAATATGATGTATGAATTGCCAAGTTTAAAGAAATGTACACCACGGAAGTGCTTGATATGATAACTTTCGAGACCTTCACAGAGATAAGAACTTGATGGGAGAATACATATTTATACTTAGAGAATTCAATATAGAGTTGTTTTCTAAGTTCAAATCAAAACTTTGTTCCTTATGTCATTTTTGACTAAAAAGTTTCAATAAACCAATCGTCTAATTTTCGAGATATATGCTGCAATTACAATATTATATTTAACCAAATATTTCATAAATTGTCTGGCAGACTAATGAAACTATGTGAATCGGTATACACAAACCTGTCAGCAATCAATGGAAGTAATTAAAAACACTGCCACAACGAGCCAAGGAATTTTGACACCATTGAATATTTTGGAAACTGGATAATTGCATATAATATTACTATACCTACTATCAAAAAAGATATAGCTGGCTTTATTGAAACAACAACTATGATATAGCCGTAGAGAAACACTTTTTATAATGTATTTATGTGAAGATGGATTTATCTAAAGTATCATCAATTAAATAAATAATAATAAACGCACATGAAGCTTAACATGTCTATTAGAAATCTATGTAAATAAAATATTCGAGAGACAGAACTGTAAATGTTTCATATGCAAGTTATTTGAGAAAAATAAAAAATAAAATAGACAACCATCCCATATATTACTTCACTGAGAATAGATACTAAGTGTATAGCCAATAGAAATAGAGCATAAAAGACGAGACATTTAAAATCTCTGATGTACGAGGTCTGTTCAGAAAATAATAGGAGTCTATTTTTTTAAACTTTAGTCTCAATCTTATATATTATTGGTCCTTGTTTCATTTAAAGTAGTCCCCTCCCCTATTCCCTCCCCTATTCATACACTTTTCCCAACGGTGTTTCCGTTTCGAGAAGCAGTCCTGGATAGCTCCATTTGAAATGGCCTTTAAAGTCTTTGACGAATTTGCTTTGATGTCAATATTCTGAAAGCATCCTTTCAGCACTGATTCTAATATTGAAAATAAGCAAAAACAGCAAGGAGCCAGGTCTGGCAAGTGAGGAGGGTGAGGGAGGAAAGTAATCTGATTTTTGACACAAAATTGACGAATTTACAAAGCTGTGGGGGCGTATTGTCATGTTGCAAGAACCATGAGCTCTCGCGTCACAATTATGATCTCTTTTTGCAAATTTTTTCATGTAATCCTTGTAGAATGCCTTTATACTTGACACAAATCATTGTTTCACATTGAGGCAAGAATTAAAAATGTCTAAACTTTTGTGTCAATGTCGTAACCGTAAACCCAGCTTTCGTTTCCCTTATGATCCTTGATGATGGATGTTTCATCGTCATTGTACTGTTTAAGAAATTGCTGACAAATGT
The DNA here is from genome assembly GCF_000390285.2 of Anoplophora glabripennis. Lineage (NCBI taxonomy): Eukaryota > Metazoa > Arthropoda > Insecta > Coleoptera > Cerambycidae > Anoplophora > Anoplophora glabripennis. The sequence continues at coordinate 737,496 of NW_019417609.1, forward strand.
CCACACGATTTTCTATCGGTTGTTCGGTCATTAAACCAGGTACAAATGTTTCTGCAACTCGAGGCATATTCAATTTTTCAGTCAAAAAAAGACCTTCCTGATCGAGGATCATCTTCAATTGACTGACAACCGCTTTTAAATCGTGAAAACCATTCTTAACATTGCGCACAACCTAGGGCATCATCTCTGTAAGCTTGTTTTAAAAGGTGACCTGTTTCCGTGAAAGTTTGTCCCAGTTTCACGCAATATTTTACGTTGCATCCTTGTTCTACCCACATTTTGAAAACCGTTACTAACACTTAAACACGTTGCACTCAAATAACAATATCACAAAAACTAAATGAGATATCAACAATCCGGGGACATGTGGTTACATATCTCCATTAACACGTAATTCAAAAAGTTCTAATATTTTCTGAGCAGACCTTGTATATAGAGCGCAAATACAGGAAAGAAAGATTAAGTACTCCAAGATTGATTAGCAACATTAACATTCTATTTGTAACAGTGGCCATATTGAGATAATATCGATAAATGAAGGCTGGTCAAATGAATGAATGAAACAGTTAAAAAACATATTTTTTAGCCAATAAATACTGTGAAAAGCCCTATTATAGGGTATATAAGTATAAAAATGAACTAAACAAAATATAAATGATATCTACAACAATTATTAACGTTGTTAAACAATTTACTTTAATGCCAAATATGTTAAAATTATTGTATTGTATTATAATTAGAACAAATACTGTAAAGTAGTTCAATTGGTAGTTAGCAGAAGCAAATTCAAGTAAAATGTTCTAGAGATATGCTAGTAAATGTAAATGTATTAAATGAAAGAAAAGTGGGATTATCAATAGTATCATGCAATATTTTGTACAAACATTATAATGTTACGACATTTCCTTCTATTATTAAGGAACATAAGATTATATTTTTCTCAATACATTTTTTCAATTATAATACATCAAATTCCTTGTATTATAGGAAAGTTAAAAAATTTTTTTGCCCTCTTCCGACTTCATATATGTGACTAGCATAAAATGAACTCCAAAGCATTGGACAATATTCTAGTTTTGATCTAACAGGTGTGTAATAGCACTTAAATTAGTAAACATTTTAATATTACGTAACACAAATTCTCAGAACTTTATTTATCACAACTATTGAAATTGAACTTTGTCATAATTAAACCCAGATGCTTAATTATTTCAATCTCGGACAGCACTACATCCCTATTCGCATAATATAGCATAGTAAAACATTTTTTAATGTTAGACTAAATATATTATATTATCACATGTCCATCGATATATTTTATTTAAATCATTGTAAAATGATATTATATTTAACTGATTATCGATTTTAATGTATCTATATTTTTGAATATGCAAAATATAAATATGTATTATCATGTAGTAATAATTACAGTTGGGCCCGTTACTTTGAGTCTGTGAATATACTGTTATAAAATAAATCAGTATATATATATACATATACAGTCTAATCATGCGATTACTTAATCAAGGCTTAACCGAGACTCAAAGTACCGGGCCTTACACTATTTAATAAATCAGAAATAACGGCGGTCCAAGACTATGACCCTGAGGAACACTGGATAAAGCAATGAAATAATTAGATGTGCAACTTGATATGGAAACAAATTATTTCTTGTTTTGCGGATAAGTTGTAGTTAATTTAAGAAAATTGTCATGAAATCCGAAATCAAATCACAACGTGGTCATGCGATACAGAATCGAAAAATTTCTGTAATTTTGTTGCTATTAATCCTTAAACCGGGTACTAAAAGTTTTATATTTGTTGTGTTGAAAATTAAATACTTTTTAATTATTATTGTACCAAAGTGATAACAGGTAGATATACTCGAATTTTACTCAACGTAGTTCATTAGACTAAACAATTAGTTTTATTATTATTGCATTTTGCTTTAAATTCAGTTGTTTGGTAATCTCTCGTTCATTTTTAATGCACCGAAATATCTACATTATCTATTCCTAAGATAAATCAAATTTCATGATTTATTTTAGGTAAGACTAAACCTTTTTGGAACATACAAATTTAATATATTGACCTATATCCATTTTGCTAAAATCGTAATTTCAATTGTGGTTAGAAAAATTTCTTAGAGTGTAAATAACTCATTCTTGCGGGCGTTTCGAAATTCGAAAGCAGAAATTGAATTCCTGAATATAAAAAGTATAGTGAATATTAATCGACCTATGGTAGAATTATTAGTTGGCTGGATGAAAGGCCGCATCGATCTAGTCGGCGAGAACTCAAACAAATTAAAACTCCTTGTTGATTATCGGAAACCGTGCACTTTTCTCACAGACAGGCAAGCTAGCGAGGGCCGCGGATCCGTATTTAGGTTGATGCTGTAGCCGGCTGCGAGCCATGATTAATGATCCACGTCAGCGCGCTCCTAACCGTGGAGCTTTAGACATGTTTCTGGGCCCCTTTCAGTCTCCCCCTGCGCCGTCCCTGTATTGTGCCTCCACTGCACACGATATTTAGATTCGTATAAAAGACGTACTGTGTTTTTGATTATCGCCGTTTTGGGCCTGAAGGATTTTGAATAAAGACTCCACAACAACGGCTTACCCGGATAGATAGCAAATCCGGATGTGAAGTTGTGAATAAAAGATGAATCTTTTTAAATTAAACCGAGTATGTATATCTTGCAGCGGAACAAAGGACTGTATGTTAAATTTTTCACTTTGACTCAGATTTTTGTGCGACGGTCAGCATTTTTCTAATTAATTAAGTTAAAAAATAACCGCATTAATTTATATTTACACTGAAAAAAATTTTTTAGAACTACTTGATGTCTACAGCAACGTACATATTTGTTCTTACATTTTTTCTGCTACATAACGTTTAAAACTAAATTTTCTAGATACAGCTACAAATCACTTTAATTAATGCATCGCTTCAAATTAAGTTATGTTGGCATTATATTGAAGAAAAGAAAAAAGGAAAAATATTTACGTTGCAGATTTCTTCAACACTTACCAGATGTTTTTAGATGAAAGAGCAGAAATGCTACCAATTAATCCTGATTCTAAATTGAGGCAGATATACTTGTACCTTAATCAAGTGGCGTCATTGTTTGATACAGGGTGTTTAAATTGAAATTAAAGAAATCGTTGTTATATAGGCTGTTACAAATTCGGTTCTCACTACAGGGATCTCGGAAACGGTAAGCGATACGAAGTAACTTAAATGGGGGCAAAGTTGCATAATCAGGGACCAACATTATGCTTCTAAAAAATCAAGGCTAACATGATTAGTTTTCGAAATGTTTGAAAAAAAAACGAAATTTTCGAAATCCGTTTTTGTCTCGTATCAGCCTTGTTTGAGGTGATATTGAAAAAAAGAAGGACACTTTCTCAGGACCACTTTTTGCCCTCTATAGAATGGCATAATCAATTTTTAAATGTAACGTTTCATCTGTCCAGGACCATCATCGACTTCATTTTTTAAATAGGACTCTGGAAATTTTATTACATTTTTTTCAAGTTTTCATGACTCCCAATACTGTACAAATACATACATACAAAATTCGTACGCTCTAATTATTGTCGTTAGACCCTGTGAAATCCACCTAGTTACTTAAACTATTACCATCACACGTTACCAAAAAAAAAAAACATTATTGGAGTTAAGTTAGGTATTCGCTTACATCACAATAGAAGTTTTAAGATATTAACTAACGTAATGAAATAAGATGTATTTTAAAGTCATTTTAGTCCTAACTTTTCTACTTATTAACTACTTTAGTAACTGTGTAATTTTTATGTAGATGAAACAGCAACCAAAGGTTATATTAATTTAGTACTATACTAGCAAATATTTTTTATTTTTATAAGCATTTTCCCAATGATGTGAAATTTAAACTACGATAGGTTATATTAGAGAAATATTAGAGATATATTTCTTTATACAGGATATTTTTTAGATGCTCTAATAAAATCAAATTTCTTTCATAGATAGTTTCAAACAATTTAGTTGTCGTGATTTAGATTAATGTTGCACATCAAAAACTGACATTACAATACACGCATTTTTAATTTTTAAAGTATTTTTGTATAACAGTCTCACTGGTTCGGGAAGTTTACGGTTATGGTTTTGCTATTTTAAGAAACTATTTTTTTTTTCGAATTTCTTAATTTTTGTTGTTGAAAAACTATTTATTGTAATGTCATTTTTAGGAGCTATAAAAATAGTTCACAAGTAGAAATTTTAAGCTAACAAGAAATTCACCTGTTATAAATTTTTCATTATTTTTATGCAGGTAAAGGTACAGTTACTACAAATATACCTAATGATTACAATAAATTGGAAGACATTCCAAAAACGTGGTTTAATCTTAGAGTCATTCCTTTTAATATTGATTTGGAGTAAAACGTAAATGTTCGAAAACGTCAAAAAAGGATATTTTTGTAGTGTCACTTTTTAACGTGCGACGTATGTTTCTTGAGAATGGATGAAGGTACGTTATTAAGGCTACATATTGAGTACACATTTTACAAGCTCATATGGTCACACCTCATTCCAAAATATTAGTTTTGCAGTTATACACAAAATCATATTTTTTAATTCAACTTTAACTCCTTAATAACTCCCAAATGAAGTAACTTTGGACAAAAATCTATTTGGCCTAATGATTATCTGACATCTGCGTTCCTTCATTTAAATACACCTTGTATAATTCTTAAGTTATGAACCATGACCATAAGTAAAAATTTAATACAAATAGGTTTTTAAACGTCATATATAAAAGAAAGAATAATTTGTTTTATTATGGTTAAATAGAAGAAAACATAAACCTAGATATATTTTTGAAATATTGCATAATTTAAAAAGTAATCATGCATTATTTCATTAAATTTTTCGTTATAAACTGTAAAGGGTGTTGTACAGTGCGTTTCCTTATTAGAAAACTTTCCACTAAATTTTTGAAGATCAAAATGCTACACTCCTACATATAAGTTGGGCATATCTATGAATTTTCCTGAACTGTCAGACTATTCTTGCAGTTGTTCCTTTGAACATTATAAAAGTAGCATAAAAAGATTATTGTTTTTTTAGATAGATTTCGCCCAATAGTGGCTGTATTTGTGCACTGTACCTAGCATACAGAAACAATACATTTTTAATTACTGAACAAATTAAACATGAGATTTATCAACTGGCGCACCCAGGGATTACACCCTGGGGGGGAGGGCACAATAATTTGATTTGTTTGTTGTGTTTTGACCATAAACGAGGGGGGGGGTAATAACTGAATAGAGAAAAGCTTAAAGAAAAATTTACAATATTAAATCTAATCTGGGTCCCTTCTCACCTAGAATTGCTAGTACTTCTTTGTGAATATTTAAATTGGCGAGGCCGTTTAACCTATTTTCACTCATTGAATTTCTCAAATAGGATTTGAGCCGTCCGTCGTAGTGTTGAAAATATCCTCTCTGCTGTAGCTGTGGATACTGGTATTGTTGAGAATATCTTTAGTAGTATGAATATATTTGGATAAAAATTCGCGTTGCATAAATTTCTGGTACCACAAACGCAACTCAGCCTCCAATATGTTTTTACTCAACTCCTGCACATCTTGGCGATAAAAGCAGACTAGTGCATGGAAGCTGTCTATTTGCTTTTGTGTAATAGATTTTCCACAAGGGAGTAGCACCATAAAATTACTGAGTATCGTCTTGTGTTTTGAAAATCGATCATTTAGGTTCAATAGAAAAGAATCTATCTATGGCAAAAATGGTAATGTTTAATGCAGCTTTCAGTGGCAATGTTATCCCGGTGCCCCCCCTTGGTTGCGCCACTGGATTTATCTCATCTTCATAGTCAAAACATATTTCTAAATATAAAAAAATATAATAGGCCTTCTTTTTCCTGCTTACCAGCTTTATTTCGTCCATAGTGCATTATGCGAAGGTCCGAAAAATATATATTACGCTGTGGGAGGCTCTAGTCTAAGATCTGGTAGGGTGCTATGTGCGGTGCTTCGTTCCATATGGTTGCCTATTTACAATTATCCCCCAAAAATTTAAATGCGACTTCGACGGAAAACACTAAAGGTTTATTGTCACTCCAAATAACTCTTCTTCAAAATAACAAACTTTAACTCACATATCAACAATAGTTATTACCTTGCTTCATTTTGACGTTTCTGACTAGCACGTTTGTTCTCCCGAAAGTGACTCAAACCAAATAGAATATAACTTGGAATGTTCTATAAACATCAAAATGAAGGCAATACAAATTGGTAAATTAAAAATTGTTGTTCCATTGTCCACATGACCTAACCTTCTTGATACGATGTCAATCGATCTATATGAACTATTTTCACTACACCATTTAACCTCGCCACAATTATATACGATTATACCTGTATACGAGCTATAGTTTTTTACTTGCGTTGGTCATCTTTAGGTTATACAACCACATATAAGTTTATTTTCCTGGAATCCGCGGCTGTTAGCATGCATGTCATACTGGGTCTTCATTTTGTCACTTCCAACCTGCAACTTTGCTCATGTTTTTTATGTACCTTTACAACTTTATCAGATCTTTATGTCAGCCATCTGACGATCATCTACACTTTACTGTTGTTCTTGTTGATTCGCAATAAGATCCACTGGCAGATGCAGTTCTGTGCCAAATATCACACTTGCTGATGTTTTACTAGTAGTTTCATGAATCGCCTCTATAGGACAACAAAAATAGAGGAAGGCAGGTGCTCTGCTACTCGTCGACGGCTATTCTCAGGAAATTCTCAATGGATTGGGTTGAACCTTTCAACCATTCCATCTGACTGTGATCCTGGTTTTGGAGCTACCTAACAGTCGACAAAAAATTTGGAAAATTTTAGATTAGATGTTCCGTCCTTGGTATGAATTGATTTCCTTAAGGACCAAAATCTTCAGTTTTCAAATAGAAATTCGACTACCGTGATCGCTTCTTCGACTTCGAGTAATAAGAGTGATATGACAAATTCTTATCGAGTCTTACTAAAACAGTTTCCATCTTTTAGAACATGGGATGTCTTTAAATGAGGATAGTTCCATCGAAGACGTCCAAGTTAAACAAAATTTCCAGAATCTGCAATTTAGGGACGGTAGCTTAAAAGGTACAGTACATTGGGCCGCTTGTACTTCCTCCAGTTAGGAGATCAATCTCGGCTTAGCCACAAACCAACCTATTATAGAGAAAAAGGTGATGACGTTGCTCTAATATAGGCTATAGAAGGCCAACGTTCTCCCAATACGGATTCTCTTATTGAAGAGACGGCAGTGCATTCGCATAGCCCATGTAGTACTGTCTCGTCTTCCTGTTCACAACCCTTACAAAGAGGTGTTTCACACTTCCTCATGTTGTGAAGGTGCTTCCTCAGCCAGCAGTGTCGAGTTTGAATACCTGTCACTAGGCGAAGATTTGACCTAGACATGGCCTGGTATTTTTTGGCTGTATCCTTGCTGGGGTATTTTAAGAACTCCTTAGCAAATTGACAGCTATTTGTATCATCCCACCGTTTCATAAACTCTTTGTGGGTGTTTTCCTCCTAAGCAAAACTTATCTGACCCTCAACGTTATCACTTCCAATCCACGCACATGTACCTATATGAATAATAGTAACACATAAATATACTAAATTTAAAATATGATATTACTAACTTTTATGTTTAATCTTGCAATCTTTTTTAATGTATAAATGGAATTGTTCCTTGTTGTAACCTACTTAAAATATTGATAGATATATTTCCTTAAATTTTCATAAAGCTCACCATAAACACTTCCCTTTTTAATTAAAGGATGTACCTACTATCCTCATCGATCAATTTTTAAATAAATTTTAATAATACATTTTAATCATTCGACGATGAAGATGAGGAAAATCTCATGTTTGGTGTCGTAAATGTACTGTAATTAAAAATATACCAGCTGCAAATATTAGGTGCGATGTGTCAATACAGCCGCCACGGCAATAATCTATGCGAGACTTGCTAGTGCAGTGCTATGTGCAGTGCTCCGTTATGGGCATACCCTTATAGCAGTGGACTTGCAGAATTTAAAATTTATAGGGTTTACGGAGAGATAAGGAACAAATTTTATAAAACAATTCTATAAAACAATAATTTGTTACTTATAAAAGTTATGACACTTTCCAATTTTAAGCCACTGAGTATTATTAAGTTTGATTAAATCTAATTTTTTGTACAAAAATATCGTATAAAGCATTTTTTGCACTCCACGGATTTAAAGTACTTGCTGTTTCACAATTATTTCAGGGAACTAAGTTCTGTAACTTAGCGTACTTCACCACATTCATTCTCTCGCATTTCAAGCTCACAACTTTGGTGGAAGCACTCCTTAAAAGTTTAGGTTTGGCTTGAACACCCCTCGTATATAAGATATACCTAAGTCAAATACTTTATAGATTTATAAAAATTAAAGACGCTGTATCGAAATAACTTTATTTATATTAATAAAAAATACTGTCAAGTTTTGGAAAACAAATGATCCAATTGTTTTATTTATTTACTGTGTTGCATTTAATGATTTATTGAGCTCTTACGCGTAATTAAAAATGCATAAGGAGTATAAATTTGTTCAATTGCAGGTTAAACTGCTACAAGCATTTATATTTACATGCAGCTCATTTTATACCGTATACGAGTATTACATTAAGTTGTCAGGAAAATATTGATTTATATACTTATATTTACTAATAATATCAAGTACACATTTTGGTTTGGTCGTTAATTATGTGAAGCTTAAAAATATGGGAGAGCTGAATAAATCATAAAACATGGTAGAGTGGATTATTACACTTCAAACTTTCATTAAAAAATTTGAATATTATAAAATATCGAAAAGTGCGTAATCATTGGGCTCTTTTAATACCCTCAATGATCAAGTCTATCTGACAAGTAAAAGGCTGCTGAAGCAGGATGAAAAATGGCAGTAATATTTTATCGAGAGATCAGATGGCGCCCTGCATACGAACTCAAGGATAATGAGACGGGTTGAGTTTGATACCCTTCGCTTCGTTTTCGGTTCTATTATGCCACAACCTCGTTACACGCGGTGACATTCGGGGCCAACTTCTGAAATTGGAAATTTTAAACATCGCAGAATGCGATTACGTAATTAGCTTTTCATCTCATTCCATATGCATTAAATTTGGATCAATGCTATTATCTTTTTTATGCTCGTCTCGCTTAATGTTTATAAAATGCACTAATGATTGCAAGTGAAATTAGATTAACATAATACACTTCGTAGTTATAGTAGAACCTGCATTAAACTACAGCATCAACGACTTTTCATGGATTGCAGCCATATCACTGAAAATTATAATTACAGACAATATAACTTCGCTCTAAGCTATATTGTGTTATAACTAGGGCTAGATATTAATTCGTATATATATACAGGCTGTTATGTCATGAAGGCTTGCAAAAAATGTAATAAAATTTCTAGGGTCGTATTTAAAAAAATGAAATTGATGATGGTCCTGGAGAGACGAAACGTTACATATTAAAATTGATTATGCCATTCGATAGAGGGCAAAAAGGTGCCCAGAGAAAGTGTTCTTCTTTTATCACCTCAAACAAGGCTGAATTTAAACAAAAACGGATTTCCAAAATTTATTTTTTTTTAGATATTTCGAATACTAATCATGTTAGCCTTTATTTTTTAGAGGCATAATTTTGGTCACCTGATTACGCATCTTTGCCCCCATATTAAGCTACTTCGTACCTCTTACCGTTTCCGAGATTCTTGTAATGAGAAGAGAATTTGTAACAGCCTGTATATGTAACTTAAAAAAGAGATCTGAGATAAATAAACAATGAACTATATCTTATCTCCTATTTGACTTAAATAATATCTAAAATAACAGAATTTTACTTATGATGTAAATTGTACTCATATAATTTAGAAAATAGAATCAATATTTTACAGAACGTTTTGTCTAGACTTAAGAAACATTGGAGGTGACTGAAACATTCTAAATATTGAAGATATAAGGAGGTAAATATGCACAAAGTTTTTTTAATTTATTTATCATTTTTCCTAATTCTCTTATAGTTACATGTTTTATGTGTTTTATAAATTACATATCGTTACCCTAATTATCAAACCTCGTAACTCCACCTTTTTCTCGAAACGAGCTTCTTATACCATCTATTAACAACATATGAAAGCTACATTACCCGCAAACCTCATACTTGTAAATAAGTTCTAAAAGCAAAAAAAACGAGAAATAGCAAACCTTTTAACTCCGGTCCAGGCGATAATGTTACAGAAAACCTCGTAACTCTATCTTGTTTATTTCAGATATATGTGATTGTGAATATTATTTAGTTGTTATTTGTTTATTTTTATTGGTGAAATTGTTTTTTAATATGTAAAAGTGTCCAATAAATTTGTTTGTGGTAAGTACGTTCTAGAAATCTAGCTAAATTGACTCATGGTGCTAAAATAATGTGTAATGTACAATTATCTTATCGGTAAAAAAAATTGACCTTCACGTGACCTTGGGGGGTCAAATGGACCCCAGACATGATATATCATCTGAACGTAGAATTTTCCGCTCTTTCCGAATCCGGCATTGAACATAAGGGTTTCCATTTAAAAAACTACGTTGATATTGAAATGACCTTGAAAATGACATCCAAGGTCACGACAATATGTGCCCCTTGGAGACCAGTAACTTTCATATGAACCATTTTTCACATAACCATGTACTTTGGATTTTGGAAGGGGTGGACTGGTGGTCTGGGACACCTCGTATAATAAACGTTTAAAATTAGCAAGAGATAAATATGACCAGTTGCAACAATTAAAGAGTACCTTACATAAAGGTTACCATTAATTTTATGATTATTTGTAACATTTATAAAACTAATGTTCTAAAGTAATACAATATAATGCATCTTGTAGATTTTTTTTTAAATTTGTATTTTGTTAATGTAAACTCGTTCAGTTTAATATAAATTAACTTACACTTAAGTTAAATAGTTAAATTTTTTAAATAAAATTTACTTGTAACTCCAGCTCACCAGAAAATGTAATAAGAAAACCACTCCATAAAAAATGTAAAAACAATTAAAAGGGACTAATAATTGCCTTTATTTAATGTACATAAATGTGTTCAATCATCTTATGCCAAAATACTCCCAAATGTGTTTATAGAGAATTAAAAAATTATTTTTACTGCCTCCTGGAAATTTTTAATTTTTGGAGATATGAGGTAACGTACTTTACTGCGGTTTCGGTTTTGGTGGTGACGGTTAGTAACGTTACTTGTGGCCGCCCCGGTATACTACCAACTCTAAACTGAATCTTAATTCGCAATTTTGAATTTTAATTTATTGACGTCACTGACGTCCCTGTTTGGACGCCTTATTTTGTGACGACCCTCGACTACTAGTTTATCGGCAGCGGTGGTTGGCAGCCGGCGGTGGTGAGTGACGTCACAGGAACGTACTCCGGATTACAATCTTGTTATTCGGTTTTGTCTCGGGCGCCAGTTTCCCTATGTTTTACGTGGGGAAAACTCCACGTGAAATCTACCCTCGGTTTTGAGTAAGTACTCGGGATAGCTACAGTGAAGAAAGTTTGATTCCAGGGGTCTGTTATATTTCCCTTAATTTTAATCAAAGTAGTTCTCTGAGTGTAGTATTATTTTCCTTTTAAAATAAATGGACTTATCAGTGTAGGTCACAAAAAGATAGTAAGACTTTTTACTGATCGGAATTTTATCAAGCTTGTCGGTGTTAAAATGAATACAATTGGAAATATATTTACTAGATTTATTTTACATTACTAAGGCCTACGGCAATTGAAACAATCAAAAGTAAAACAGACTCTAATTACAATAATTATTATAAACAACTAAAATCAGAAATGTAAATATAATTTACAAACGGTGAGAATAAAATAAAATTGGTTAGAGTAATTATATATCACGGGATTAAAAATGCTTATTCGATTTTCCGGAGCTGTAAATAAATATAAAATTAGAGGATAGTCAAAATATCGGTGTTTAGAACACAAAAATCGGTACGGTAGGCAAATGCGGTGTTAGGCGTTTAGTTTATTTTTACAATAAACAATCTAATACTTTAGGAAACGGTACGCCAACGGTATTCGGTTTTAATTGCGGTCGGTGCTAGAAAGGAAAACAAAGTTAGCAAATCAGAGTAGTAAACAAATATGACGATTCCCAATGGCTCTGAAACAAAGAAAAATAAATTACGGGCTACTCTAATTCTACAAATAAATATCGTCGGCAGTTTCTAGCAAATGCAACGAAAAATTATGCGGAGTTACTACCAACCAAGGAGAAGCGAGGCAAGCAATACACAAATGGCATAAATAAGCAAACGGTAATCAGGAACAGGAATAGTTTGGTTAACAGGAGGCAAATTCTATGCGAGTGCACGTTCGGATGCGCGGCCGGTGACAGATTTCTCCTAGAAGCGGTGTTATGCACAGCCAACTCCCTGGGTCTATCCGTCGGTACGGCTGGCACTTAACGTCTTCCGCTGGCGATGTTATGCACAGTCAACCAGCAGTTTCAGTCAAGGTACCCAACAACGTTCGTCAAAACGAGGGCGATGTTATGCACAGTCAACCCGCCGCCAGACAACGCCGTTGCCGCACCACGTACTGTATACGACAGATGTCTTCTGAAAGCGGTGTTATGCACAGCCAACTTCCTGGGTCTATCCGTCACGGTTTGGCCAGCACCTAACGTCTTCCACTGGCGATGTTATGCACAGTCAACCAGCGGTTTCAATTAATGTGCCCTAGCTACGTTCCTCAAAACGAAGGCGATGTTATGCACAGTCAACCTCCGCCCGATAACGCCGCCGCCGCACCGGACAGCACTTAGTTCAAATAGAGTTCAAAACTCGGCAGGACGTATGCCAATACAGGACAAGTAAAAATCGGGAAATACAATTTGCTTACTTATTCCGGGTTGCTGCTCCTGGTAGCTAACTCCTTCGGTTCGGATGGCGGTCTCTGGGTCGGTTTCAGGTCCTCGGGGTGGTCCTCAAGCTGGAGCTGGAGCGAAGAGAAAACAGGCAGTTCAGGATCTGAACTGCCTGTTTTCGTCCAGGAACGGTGGTTTTATTTCCTCAATCCCCCCCTTAACTGACTAGGAGTCTTGGTGGGATTATGCGCGCGGCACTCGTCAGAGTGGGACAAACGGACGATTTAGCTCGGCTCGCGGATAATAATTGCTCTTGCCAATTAAGCTAATTAAATAAATAAATAGTGAAACCCTTACACAAAACATGACATCAATACTGGTTCATTACACGATATTCTGTACCTACTGTGCATTTTCACGATCATTTTAAATGCAAGTAGATTTTGACTGGGTGATTACTAAAGATAGCCCGTATTGGTTTATATTTTACGATCAGTAATTAACTTTATGTTTTTAAAATATTTAGATCAATCGCTCGTGCCGACAAAATACTAGCAATTATTAAAGTCTCGGCACTGGTTAATTTCATAGTTTGTGAACTCGATTATTACCAAGTGTCATTATTTTGACATTTCGTGTTGGACAAGATGATATTTTAATAAACACTTCTTTATTATACTTATGTGATAACATATTTTTTTCAGTATTATATTTTTATAAAGCAAAATTATTTTATGTTTTATTATGATGACTCAATCTCTTCTATACTAAATACTTGACTGCTGGCATATTGGCTTTGCAAATGCTTCTTAGCGGACTAAGTAAGAACAGTGGAGCATTTGAAAATATTGGATACCACCAGCTAGAGAAGCTACTTGTCAGAAGACCACCATTGTCTGACGAGCGGTTCCGCCCATAACTATTTCCGTACTAACAAGAACCGAAACGAATATCAGAACCTAGCCCGAGAACATCAAGGAGATACAATGCAATTTTGAAACTGGAGCCTACCAGATACATAGGCCACGGCACAACATCCCGGAAAACCATAATACTTTTGATATCAGCAAAATCCGTGAAAGCCTTAAACAACTACCATATACAGATTTTTTTTCTTATCTTTCATAGTAGAAGGGTATTCTGAGGGTCATTCGGTCTTTCATTCTGGAGTGAACTTGTAAAGTTTTAAATAAACTTTTGATATCGTTAAGTGGAGCAGATATCGATTAATCCTGTAAAAAAGTAGTAGTAGGCTGGGGCAGCCTCAGCCTGGCAATTGGGCCACAAGTGGGCCTTTTTGTCTACCCCGCCGCTCCATAATCTATCCACTGACTCTGACCTCCTCGAACCTACCTGACGCTCTGATGAATGCCAGGATTTTGATCTATGGCAGATCCCTCACCTCATCCCCTTGCAACTCTTCGGTACCAAAGACTTTATGCCTTAACCTCTCGAAGGCTGCGTAGTGTCCCAGAAGAATATCCTCCATTTTTCCACATTTAAGGCATAAAGGGTCCTCCTCATTTCCTATTTTAAATGCCTCCTAAGTCTGCAATGGCCTGCCAAGACTTCCACTATTTGGTTTACGACCAAGGCTCAGCAGCCACCTCGTCTTAGATTTATTAGACCCATATGTAAAGCTCCATGAGCCTGCCTACATCCTCCAGTTTTGAACTAATGTTTGATAGGCCTATTTATTAAGGGTCCCATTAATGCTACCTCGTTTTCTTCCAGGTTCCTGGGCCTCTAGATCCAAGACGAGCTAATTAGTCTGCTCCCTCATTGCCATGGATACCCATGAGGCCCCGAACCGAAACCAACTATACCTTTCTTCGTCTTACCAATAACTCCTGGGCTTCGTCGCACTCCAGAACAAGTACGGGCCTTGTTCTCGTAGAACTAACTGCCTTAAGCGCGGCCTGACAGTGAGAGCAGATAAAAATCCTCTCTTCTACACAGTTCCTTACCTCCTCCTTACTTGGCACCGTCAAAATTACGAAATTCTCATTCTGGAAGATTGTGGTATGTATACATGTCCAGTGAAAAATTTTCTAATTATATTCATGCTCCTGAATAGTCATCTCTCACCCGAAATAGATCAGTATAGCATACTAGGGTTCCCGGGGGGAACATATCAGCTGCCTCAGCTGATCCTCTGCTTCAATGATCCTCATGGCAGATATTGGAACCTCTCTCTCCGCCATGCAGAAAAGCATTTTTTAATGTTAATTTAATAAATCGCTTCCACTGTACATATTCCTATTCCCAAATTGTAACCACCGGTGATGGGTTTTCTTTTTTTTTAAGAATAAATGGAATTCCTTTTATAGCTTCAAATATAATTTAATTTGACTAAAACCACGAACCTAACTAAGATAAAACGTATTCAATTGTTTATGTTAGTATTGGCTTATAGGGAAACCTTGTCTACATTGGTCTAAATCTTATCTAATTTCAACATCAACGTCACATGTGCATTTATACGTGGCTTTTCATATTAACATATTAAAATGTATAATAATAGTATTTATAGAATCTTTATGTAAAATTTAATAATGAATGAAACTGTTTGTACAAAACCTATTGGAGCACTAACGACAACATAGTTGATATCTGTTTCCTCCTGTCTACTATTACAAGAAATGTATTTAAACTAGTACTGTTTCGTTATTGAAAATACATTATATGCACATTACGTTAAAAGTCATATTCTATTTTAAAAAAATATCAAATTATATTATCTCCTTGTTTCGTGACTATTGACTGAAATGTGTTTTCCCCTTCATCCTAAAGAAGTCGTAAAATAAAGATGATTTTTTAAATTTTGATATTATTTTAAGAACTCTAAATTAAAAAAAACAATCGGTGCCAATTCAAATAATTATTGTGCAATATGAAAAAAAATGTAAATGTATGGGTTTAATTAATTTGTTATTATTCATTAAATGAAGAAAGGTACTTTATTCTAGTAGCAGTATTATACAGGGTGATTTACTTTCTATGATTTTATATGATTAGGACTTTAACCATTGATAGATCTCGTCAAAATAATGCCATTTTGAAGTATACACTTTTTCTTCCAAAGGCTTCCTTTTAGCTCTTGAGAAAACGTTTTTTTTTGGTTTTTATTTATTTTTTCTTCAACTATGAAAGCCATTTATTTTATATTTAGTATGAAGTGTGAGAATGAAAAGCTCTATCGATTTTACAAATTATTGTGAAAATAGATCAATCATAGGCGTCCGTAAGGGGCTCTGATAACCCCTGTTTTTAACATAATTTCTACGCTACTGGAAATTTTTCAAAATTAATATATATTTTTTACATTGCGGTTTTTCTACAGCAAAAAGGTCTTTTACTATTTTTAAATTAAGTGCTTGGTTTATGAATTCATTACAGGTGAAATGTTTATGTTTTTCAAACAAAGTAAAACAGAGTAAAATATTTAATATTGAGAAACAAACAGAAATAACAATTAGCACAATAAGCAAAAGAAAAAGTATCACAACAAATATTCGAAATGTTGTCCTCGAACCTCAATGCATTTCTCACATCGCCAAATAAAACTTTGAAATGATCTCCTAATCATATTGGGGTTGTATTTAAGAGTTTTACTATTATTTTCAATTCTTCTTCTTAACATTCCAAGAGTACAGATGGTGAACTATACACCCTTTCTTTACTAAATCCCCAAACGAAATAATCCATGAGATTTAGATCTGGCGATCATGGCGGCCAAGCAATGGGACCGGTACCAGGTTCTGCATGATTCATTTCCAAAATACGCCCGATCCAACGACGTGCTTAGTGCTCCCCGAGCCATTGCCTAATTTGAAGACCATAAATAACCTGGAGCGCTCTATCTGAATTCACATATTTCTCCTTAAAAGGTAAGTATTTAAATCTTCTTCTTTGTCTGAAAAACTTAATCATTTCGCATGTAATGAACCCATAATTTTTATCAAAAACCAAGCACTTCATTTAAAAATAGTAAGAGACCTTTTTGCTATAGAATAAACCGCAAATGTAAAAAAATATACTCATTTTGAAAAACTTCCAGTGGCGTACAAAATATATTAAAAATAGGGGTCATCAGAGCCCCTTACCGACACCTATGATTGATCTATTTTCACAATAATTTGTAAAATCGATAGAGCTTTTCATTCGCACACTTCACACTAAATATAAAACAAATGGCCTTCATGGTTTAAGAAAAAATAAATAAAAACAGAAAAAATGGTTTTTCAAGAACTTATATCTCTAAAAGGAAAGGAAACCTTCGGATGAAAGTGTATACTTCAAAATGACATTATTTTGTCGAGATCTATCGATGGTCCTAATCATAAAAAATTAATCACCCTGTATATTCGACAACGTATACTACATATTATGATTTTGACAATTGAAAACAAATTGATCACTTCTCATATCACGAAGTATATTACATAAATATTCCTAGATTCTGCCGTGTAACCAGAATAATGAATAAAAACAATTAGAATAGTAGACGTCCTCTTGTAAAAAATTGAGACATATGGGGCATTCCGTGCCAATTCACTGAGGTCGTGGTTCGAACCAGTTTTAATTTTCCTGATTTTTTGGTATTATTTAGTACCCATTTAGAGTTGCTTTCATGAATTTAACCCCTCAAGAAGTTATAAGCATCTGAATATTTTGGCAAAACAACAAAGATATCATTGTACCAATAGGCCAATCATTATAGCTCTTTTTCGGGGAAAAAATACTATTAGAAGTTTTTCTGCTGAATATTGTTCAGAAACGTGTTATGAACAAAATATCAAAAAATCAACTCGAGACTAGTTGGGAAACTTTGTTAAAACAATGGTCAAAATTATGAAAAAGTAGTTTTTCGACTGGCGTAAAAAAACTGTTATTCATAGAGAAAAAAAGGTTTATACAAAAAAGGTAGGTATTAAATAAATCTGTAAAATAAGACAAGTCCGATTAAATTCCGATAATTTGTTTATGCGCAAGAGCTCAAAAATGGTCGAAATTGTCCGCTTTTTTCAATTGCTAATAATTAATGCAATTTTCATCGCAGACACTTGTAATTCAGGATTTTTGAAGCTTTTTGCACCCTTAATAAGTGGTAAAAATTTCAGCCCAAAAACTTCATTAGCTTGGCGTTGGCGGAATTTGTTATCTAAGAAGATGCTATTTTCAATTCATTTTTCCCAAGCTCACAGGCGTTGTAGGGTTTCGATCATTAGTTGTTTTTGTACCTAAATAGTTGTATTGACATATGCATTTACTGATAATTTAATTTTTCAAATTTAATTTGTTTAAAAATGACTGAAAAAATGTTAATATTTATTACATCGTTAAGCGCGCATGCTAAGCCTCGCCTTCCCCACTCGTTCGCTAGACCAAGTAATAGAACGCATCGCCGCTATCTTCTTTTTCGAAATTAAATAGTTGAATTCACCTTAATGTTAATGTAGGACATGAAAATATAGCTCTTAATGTATACTCTCTCCAAATTTCGGCTCTTAATATTAATAATTAAGGTCACTGCGATTAAATAAATAAAAAAAATTATCTCAGCTTCTAATCAACTTACAACAACGATTTTTTTTTAAATTCGAAGAAAACTAAAGTAAAGAGGTTACTATTTTATTTTATAATAATTACCTATCTTAACAATTTAATAAATATTAACATTTTTTCAGTCAATTTTAAACAAATTAAATTTGAAAAACTAAATTCTCAGTAAATGCCTATGTCAATACAACTATTTAGGTACAAAAACAACTAATGATCGAAACCCTACAACGCCTGTGAGCTTGGGAAAAATGAATTGAAAATAGCATCTTCTTAGATAACAAATTCCGCCAACGCCAAGCTAATGAAGTTTTTGGGCTGAAATTTTTACCACTTATTAAGGGTGCAAAAAGCTTCAAAAATCCTGAATTACAAGTGTCTGCGATGAAAATTGCATTAATTATTAGCAATTGAAAAAAACGGCAATTTTCGACCATTTTTGAGCTCTTGTGCATAAACAAATTATCGGAATTTAATCGGACTTTTTTCATTTTATAGGCTTATTTAATACCTACCTTTTTTGTATAAACTTTTTTTCGCTATGAATAATAGCTTTTTTACGTGAGTCAAAAAACCACTTTTCCATAACTTTGACCACTGTTAAAACAAAGTTTCCCAACTAGTCTCGAGTTGATTTTTTGATATTTTATTTATAACAGATTTCCGAACAATATTCCGCAGAGAAACTTCTAATAGTATTTTTTTCCCGAAACAGGCTCTTTCATGTCTATAATGACTGGGCTACAAAGTAGAGGGAATTGACAGCTAAGTACAGGAGTCAAATCCTTCGAAGTGACACTTGGACCACTGGCGGCAATATTTAAAGGAATAATACAGAAAATAAATCCGTTTCTAGAAATAGATTTTTTTATTTCATCATTAACCAAATACAATTTTGTAAAAAAAAAATCGAAAAGGGCAGTTCGAAAATAAAACCTGACCTTGCGCAAGGCAAGCCATTTTTGACACTTGAAAAACTAATGTAAACATTATTTGGAATTACCTGGAGAGAAAGCGCGTTGCGTACAGCGTACAACGCGAATGGCGCTAGACATTACAGCAGTCCAACGATGTAAGGATTGTAAATACTACAACTTCAACAATTACTACAAGAAATTTACAAACATTTTTTTACGATATTGACTCCATTTTTCATGACGTATCTATTCCCAAATTTTTTCTGATAAGTTGTGATTCACCCTGTATAATAATTTTCTAAAAAATGTAAATGAATAAAATTATTTAGTAATTTGCATATTGGAAAATAAAGTATAAATTTGTAATTAAAATTATTTTCAGTTAACGTATTACTTACGCATAGGAAAACTCGTGTACATTCGAAAGATAATGAATGATAGGTATTTTCCTTTTATTTATTTCTTTTTATTTCTGATAACTGTAACGACCGCTTCACGATAACTTATAATGCAATTATGAAACTGACAATTTAATAACACATTTTTAGTACAATCTCATAAAAATAGTATAGATGTATTACGTTCGTCCAAGATATGTTAAATGCCTCTCATTTATTATCGATATTTTTATTTATCAATGCCGTTATTTTAATGATGCTAAAGAAATTGCATGGTTAGCAAAGTTGAATATGCAACAAAAGGTTACAGATGTTGCTCTGCAATTTGTTAAAGATTGATTATATGGCGGGCAGTTAATTATACCAATTACAGAAATGGGACGTAGGTGCGCATTTATTGCAAATGTATATGAATTGCAAACGTGTATGAATTCTTTGAAATAATGCACCACGCGTTGCTAGACTGATAATTAAATGGTAAGATAACTGCTTTTATATAATAACTTTCAATGCCATAATAATAATAATATTACTCTATTCACGTTGCACTTACATTTTTCTTGAAAATTATAAGAAAAATAATCTCTGTATATCAACTGATTCTACTAGTTCCCAAGTTCAATTGAGGTCACATTGATAATTGTAATATTTTGTGGAATTTTTTGTTTTATACGTATACTTTACAATTATTGTAAATTATTGTACTCTGTTCTGAAAGCGAAGGAGAATAGTAAATAGGATTTTAAAATATATTGAATTTTTAAGATTTTATTCTAACAAAGCAACAAATTTACATTTAAAACTAAGTTTGACTTAAATACTGGTATTCTAGAAAATATGGAACTAAAAAATTGGAACAAACTAATTGCTAATAACGTATATTCCCTCTTCTTACGTTAAGACTGCTTGAAGTTGACATGGCATACCTGCAATTAAGTTACAGATCATATTCTGGTCTATGTTATTCCACTCCTGCAAAAGCAATTCTCTCAGCTCCTGGGCAGATTTTCGATAGGATTCATGTCTAGAATGTGAGCTGGTCAATCAAACCGTCTAATTCTGACATTATTCAAACTACAGAGTATTGTAGTAACTCGGGCTACATGAGGCCTGGCTAATGCCAGGCCTCATGTGCATTAAAAAAACAAGCTCGTCCATAGTAACCAGGAAAAGCAGAGCATGATCAATTTCTGTAATGTACCTGTGAACTGTTAAAGAGCCATTTCTTACAAAAAGTAATTCTGTACGTGCTTGTGAAGAGATTCCCGCCCGAACCATAACTGACCCACCGCCAAATGGTCGCTCATCAATACAAACTGAAGCGTATCTTTCTCCAGGTCTTCTCCATATTCGTCGACGTCCGTCTGACCGAGTTAAGCAAAAACGAGACTCATCTGAGAACAGTTCTGTACAAAACCATACTTATCGTATCAACTTCGACGTCACCTGTTACGTGGGTGTTGTATAATAATGAAAACGTAATATTGACAGTTGGTAGAAGGAAATGCAAAAAACAAGCGCTTATGTCGGGAATTCTGGAAGGTAGCCTAAATAGTTGAAGTGAGGATAGCGCAGAGTGTGGAGATGGGAGCAAGGCGATGGGCGGGCAGTGTGGAAAAATAGTGAAAAATTAAAAGTGTTTAACCAGTATTAATTAGCAGGTAATTATTCTCTAAGTACTTTGTTGTAAATTTTTCCATGTAATCTTATGATTGTGATGATTATAGACGTTTCATGATAACAATTCTGTATATGTTTAGTCTTCATTATCTTATGCTCACGGGCGTATATTTTTCTAACGTAAAATTGTTACAATAATTATTAAAGATTACTCATTATTTATTACATGTTAAAATATGTATATTGTCGTGACTGCCCAGATATTGCAATAACAACTCCTTTGTTTCACATTTAACTTGTTTTATCATGATTACGTTGTTCTTTGATTTCTTGTGCTCACTTTATGTCATACGCATGTAAGAGCTTTATTGAATTTACTAACATTATCGCCCATGATATTAAATACAAAAAAATAATTGCTAAAACAGATCTTCCGAAATCTCAATTATAGCTAGATTGCCTCCCGTATGGGACTCCAGTACCTTACTTATTATTATTGTTATTATTGTTATTATTATTGTTGTTATTGTTGTTGTTATTGTTGTTGTTATTATTGTTGTTATTATTACCTTCCGGCCCTGCCGGCTAACTAACACCGAACCTCTTCAGTTTTACTTGGAAGTGTGTATGTCTAATTTGAGTGAGGTGACATTTAGTGACACATTAAATAAGTCGGGTGTTAATTATCATTAGCAAAGGATACTAATTTATGCCTTTTGTTAGCGGTTGTTTTGTATTTATGTTTGGGTAGTTAGACCAATGATCGTGTGTTTCTCTGCCATGCTCTTTCCCCACAGTAGCTCTAGGTGAGCCTGGCACTCTCATTTTATGTTAATTGGTTGTTAATGTTTTTGTTGTTCTTTCTATTTGTCACAACTTTAATTTGAAGACTGTTGTACGTAAATAATAAAGTTAGGTGTATTTACTCTGCTTTTGTTTTATAAAATTAAACCATACTTCCCCTCTTTAAAGTTAGTAGCCAGCGCCTTCCGGTCAATAAAAAAATAGATACATACAACGCAGGTATTCCTTATGACGATCACATATTTTTGGCCACAATTACGTTTATATTTTCTTTTTTTCGATCGAATCCAGGGTTGTTATACTACAGTACCCTGCTCCAATCCTCCGCATTCCACGCCAGTTGATTTCGGGCAAAAATCAATCTTGCATTTCGATGCCGGGGTTCTTCTAACAGTCCATTCACTAACATTTACATTTCTCACTTCTTGAAGTTGATTTCGCAATAAAACCGCAGTTGCTGCAGAAACGGTTATCTCTTTGGGTTGTAACTCTTTTCAGCCCGGATCCTGGTCTTCTGGTTATCAAGCCAGTTTCTTGATAGCGCTGGAATACGCTTTGTACACCACAAAGGTTCACACCCACAATTCTTGCTGTTTCATGTTGCCCCCGACCGTCTTCTAACAATGCCCTTAGGCATGATGACAGATTTTGAAAAACTGTTCTATGATGTTCGCAAGCATTTACTATTTCCAAAAAATATGTTGTTTCTGCAGAAAATAAAAGGTTTAGTAGAAAAATATTAACATTTTAATTTTAAGTCTAAACCGACGCAAAAACGATCGCCGGTGTCATGGCGTCTATGTGGCGTCACATCTATGTTTGTCAATAGTAAACATAAGGTGTTAATATTTTGTGCTGCAAAATTCATTAGTTAAATAAAAATATAAAGTTACCATAACAGTATATGCATTTTATTTACCCTCAAATTGTACTTTGGTATAATAATGAATACACATTATCTTTTCATGAAGAGACTAAAACATTAAGAAAATCTGATACATAGTTGTCATCAAATGTAACATTAATTATTTATACTTTTTTATTTGTACTGTAGTTGCAATCAGCTACACCGAAATAGACCTTTTGAAGCCCTGTTAAATACATTTGAAGCTGCCATCTGCACATAAAACTTCTGGATCGGTTTTCCTTTTTCCACATTTTTCATTTTTCCCCAATCTGGTACTTACAGTTTTCTTCACTTCATCCTCCAACATTTAATTGCGTTTCATGGCCTTATTCCATGGCTAATGTTTTATGGTTTTGGTAACACAAAACTGAGCAACTGATAGTTGGGAAGGAAACACAAAATATTTAAACAAAGATAAATACTGCGGATATTGCTTAAGTACAAATGAAACAAATTGATGGTGTTCAACCTATCATGGCGGTGTGCTGTATTTTATAGTTTTGTTTTATCAAAAATATTATCAATTTCGCTCATAATATAAAAATAAATACGTTCTTTATAATCCATCCCATCATATTTCATTAGATAAATACATAATTTTAGTGATTCTTGGTTACTGTCATCGTGCCTAATAACAACAGGTCCAAAACGTAAGATGACTTACTTATTAAATGAATAATACACCTTTCACAACGTAACCCACACCCTAACCAACATGCATACGCTCCAGGGCGATCTACCGACACTGCCCTCCATCAAGTGGTGGGCAGGATTGAGAAATCTTTAGACAACATAGAGTCCACCCTGGGGGTATTCATTTTTATAGAATAGGCGTTTGATCTCGGTTATCTTAAAAGATACAACGTCGGTCAAATTAGTGCAAAGTTGTAGAATTTGATGATGAATAACTTTTTAACTGATTTTTTTTTACTTTCTTAATTTTTTTAATCTAAAATGGAAAGAGTTGGACTTTTCCCAACGCCATGGCTCGAAAAATGAGCACCATATGTGCTTCTGGAGTTATGGGGAGGGTAGTAAAGCTACAGCACTTAGGCCCTTTGTACTTCCTCCCATTAGAGAGATTAATCCACCTGAGCCGCCAGCCAGCCTCTTACAGTGAAAAAGGTAGTGACGTTGCTCAGGGGGATCTCTCTAATATAAGCCATTGAAGGGCAGCGTTCTCCCAACATGGACTTTCTTGTTGACGAGACGGCAGTGCATTCACATAGTACATGCAATACTGTCTCGTCTTCATGTTTACAGCCCCTACAAAGAGGTGTTTCACACTTCCCCATATTGTAAAGGTGTTTCCTTAGCAAACAGTGTCCAGTTTGAATACCTGTTACCAGGCGAAAATTTGACCTAGACATGGCCAGGTATTTTTTGGCTATGTCTTTGCTAGGATACACTAAGAGCTCCTTAGCGAAGTAACAGCTAATCGTTTCATCCCACTGTTTCATGAATTCTTTGTGGGTGTCTGCCTTAATAATTTCAGCAAGTGCCGACAACGGAAGCACACTGGAGGGACCGTGTCCAAAAATGTTGAGGCCCGATGCACTCCTAGATAGCTTGTCAGCTTCTTTATTGCCATAGCACCGCTCGTGTCCCTTTACTCAGCATACATATATGCTGTTAGAGGCCGAGGCCACAACCAGTGCTTGATGGCATTCCCATACTGTCCTAGTCATTATCTTATGATTGCGCAAGGTCAGTAGTGCTTGTCTACTATTCGTGTAGATTCTGATGGTTTTACCCGTAGTATGCCTGCGGGCAATTTCTTTAGCGGCTATGGTTATGCCTGCTAACTCCGTTTGTACAACGGTAGCATGCCTATCCTATATCTAAAATATATTCCACAACCTGCACACTCCTTCCTTTTTTATCCGTCTGCGAAGACGCTGATTACATCTCCACGGGCGGTCTCCTCCTGTCTCTTTGTGAGTACGGTGTAGGGTTTGTCAAATGCAAACCGGGGAGAAATACTGTCAGTGTCTGCCTGCAGAAAGGGCGTCTTCCTGACGACCTCATTCCATAGGCGACTTCTAACTTCTCCGCATCCTACATCCGGTTTTAAACCAACGTTCTTGAGGCGAAGCATAGTTGTCAAAGCCCTTTCTCTTAGATAAATATCCATAGGTAGCAGATACAGCATTACCTCCATTGCTATGGTGGGTCTTCTTCGCATAGCTCCAGTTATGCTCAGACAGGCAATCCTTTGTACTTGGCTGAGCTTTTGTCTAGCTGGCGTCTGCTGGGATTTCGGCCATCAGACGACAGCCCCATAGGCTAACATTGGCCTCACTGTGGTAGTGTATATCCACATAATCACGTTTGGTTTCATGCCCCAGGTTTTGCCAACGGTTCTGCGGCACTGCTCATAGGATATGTACGCGTTTTTTAATCTTCTTTTAAAGTAAAGATTCCATATGTGCTTACTCCAGTATAAATTACAGCATATTTAAGAAATTATAAAAACATAAAATACACAAGTTCAATCACACAACTAAATGAAATATTTTAAAAGACAAAATAATGATACAAATATGTTAAAACAAGTTCAATAAAAAATAAAATAAAATTTTGACAGTATTTCGAGTACCATTGCAACATCTAAGTTAAAAATTCAGAGTTTTAAAAAGTAGATTTATTTTGGTTTATCCTTAAAGGGCACCTTACAGATAAAATAAAACCGAATTAAACTTTACAGATTTATACAAATCAAAAAACATAAATGTATATTGAAAATGAAAATAAGTAATTTCAATCAAAATATGGTTTCAGCGTTACATAAGCAAGTGCACAACACACTCTACATAACTTTTAAAATTTTAAAAGTAATAGGTGTACCTACATAACAAATGACTCTGGAAATATTGTCGGAATTCAAAAATAGTATTGTGACAACCATCTACATTGATTAGAAACGCGAACATTTGAATAATACGTATTTGGCCCAATTTTACCACTACTCGCCATATTCTTATACAAATACCCATACTGGAGTCAAATATGCCGGTAAAATATGAACAGTAGATATGTCCCAATTTTTTTAAGGATCGGACTACAAATAATTGACAATTCATTGAAAAAGGTTCTCATCTAATTTCATTTTTAGCTAGTCAAGGAGTACTGACCTAATTATTTGCGTTTACTAAAAATTTATAATTTACGAGATGATTTGTGAGATGTAAATAAGATTCATTTAAATATTTACATTTTAGAAGTATTCAGAATTATTATTATACTAAATATCTACAATGTTTTGGAATAAATTCGAAATTTCTTCATAAATGTATGTGTGGGAGAAACAACAACAGTTTACATTTTCTTTGAGTTCATAAAGTTAGTACCTACCTAATTTATAAGTTAATTCTCGACCAATTTAATATTTATTTGATTTCCTGATTTCTTCTAACAATCAATAGTTCACAACAAAATAAATAGGTACATTCTATTATTATTAGTTCTCGTATTTTTTACTCTGTTTTAAGTATCTAAAATCTTATAAAAAAAACGTTGTTTGCAATGTTCCTGGGTGCCAGAAATCTAGGCATGCAAAAGATATATTCCATCGCAGAAAAGATTTCTAAATTATTAGAGGGAATAGTAGCTCTTTGTAGTAGCTGTTTTTTACATATTTGAAACACAAAATTAGTTGAAGCGTGTAATCCATAGAATAGTTGTTTTCCGCAATATCAGCAGTTAGAAGTGGAGGTTAGATATCCTTTGTACTATATATTTGGTATCGAAGAACATGATTTCAAAAGTTGTTTTAGATTTTTTTTAAATTTAATTTGTTAAAACAAAGTAAAAAATAGATTACAATAGTGCTATCAATTTATTGTAGTGGCATTAATATGATAAAACTACGATTTTCATTTAGCTCTTCATGTAATTCTATAGGATTACGTTAAGAGGACAACATGGCCGTATTGGATTTCACCTATGAAATATCCAAACTATTAATTGTGGAAGTACATAAATAGAAAACGGCGCGGCGTGGGTTGTTACTTCTTTAAAAGGATTGATAATCACATAACGTTCATATGCTACTATATCTACACTTAAAATATCGTTTAATGCTTTAAAAATATAGATTTTTATATACAGCCTGTCCAAGATAAGGATGGGATAGCATTAGGATCTAGGAAACGGTAAGAGATACGGGGTGGCTCAAATTAGAAAAAAGTAGTGATTTTTATACCTAACATATACTGTTTAGAAAGTTTCTGGCTTTAGTTGAAAACGAATTTTAAAATAAATTGCATATTTACATTGCCACTTTTTTTGCCCTATCCAATGGCTTCAAAATTTTTGCAATCCGACGTTTCGTCTTCCATCAGTTTAATCATCAGGTTAATTTTTTTAAATAAATACGTCGCTGCTATTTTTACGGTAAAATCAAGTCATTTTTAATTCTGAATTAGATGATATTACTATTGTAAAAGGTTTTTAGCTTGTTTAAGCTATCATTTAAAATTTTTCCTGAGTATGGCTCTCAACGCTTTCAAATTATCTATTGAAGGATGTCATAACAGTATAATAGTGAATACAGCACAAAATCTCTAACAATTTTTTTACTACTATTAACGATACCAATTAGAAATAATAAAACATTTATTTTCATAAATTCGTATTACTTTTTATAAGGTACCTACAACTTTTTTAAATTGTTGAATAAAAAAATATATATATATATATTGTATTCGTTTTTTTTTTCTGCATAAGTTTTAAACATGTACGTAATTAATACCTGCAAGTTAAAAGTATTTTTTAAATTTCCAAATTTCCCCATAGTAAAACATTTTTGAGAAAGAAATTTTTGTATAGAACAATATTTTGAATAAAAATAGGTAGTTCTATTAACCACAAAGGCTTCGTTTTTGTGGCACCGATGAATTTTTTATAAAACTAAGCAGCCACAATTAACAGCTACAATACTATGCAGGCAATGAAATCAGTTATCATTTGAAATCAAAGTTGTGAATGAATACTCACGATCAGTTATCCTGAGATGCTTACGTACCTCACCGTTATGCCCCCTACATTCTTCATCTTTTTTATTATTACAAATTCGCTTTCAGTTTCTTTAATTTTAAAAACCTAGTGAAGTGATGTGAAGTTAAACGGCATTTTTTGTTTTAATTTTTAAAATCTTAAAATTTCAATTTATTAACCAGTTTCTTTCTTAATTCTAATTCTTTTTTTTGTCAGATAAACAATTCAGCTCAATGCTTATTACTTGGCATTTCATAATTTTCTGTGAAAGTGAAGTGCAAAACTTTGAGAAATTGTTGTTTAAACTATTATTTTTGACTTGAGAGGCAAATGGTATTTCAAAATTGCAGGTTATGATTGAAAAAAATAAATAAAAAATGGTAAGAGGAATGGTCAGCTTGCTTGAATTTTGTTAAAAATTTTTGTCAAGTTCCGTTAATAGAAGAAAATCCTAATCTGAAAGATTTTAATGAGCAGAATTGTAATACTTTAGAAAAATCACAGGCAGCTAACATGCTACTAGTCAAACGAAAACAAGATAATAGACCATACATATCTATCAGTGTTCTCGGACAGGAAATAATAGCACTTGATACCGAAGCTAGTCATTCTGTCTTTGGGAGTAAAGGTTTACCGATTGTGGAAAAATTTGCCTTAGATGTTTTTGGATGTAATGCACCTGCTATAAATACAGCAGATGGTGCTCAAAAAATCACTGGTTTTGTCAATTTACCTCTGCAAATTGGGAATTGTTTCAAGATAATTAAAGTAATTGTACCTTCGTTATTACATGGTTCGATTTTGGGGAGCGACTTCTGTCTGTTGGACTATAATTTGAATGCGTATTTTCTCGGAGGAGGCAAAGAGCCACTGATTTGTTCCCTGCAGGATACTACTGTGCAGGAAACCGATATGGTTAAAACTATACGTTCGAGAACGGAACCAAATGAAGATCAGATACAAGCTCTAGAGTCAGTGTTAAATACATATAAACAAATTTCTTGGATGTCAGGCACCAAATTAGGACGAACTACCGCCATAGTTCATAGAATTGATACGGGTGATGCCGAATCAGTTAGACAACGCCACTACAACATGTTCGAGCATTTGCATAAAGAACTGGACAATATGTTAAAATTAGATGTAGTTAGACCTTCATCCAGCCCATGAGCCTCCCCATTGTTGCTTGTTAAAAAATCTAATGGAGACTTCCGATTCTGTTTTGATGGGAGAAAGTTAAATAGTCTAACCAAGAGAGACGCTTATCCACTACCACGTGTGGACAATATTTTATGTAAACTCACCGGAACCCGTTATCTGTCAAGTATCGATTTTTAAATCGATGCCATATTTTGTGCCAGTAAGCACACTTTAGTGTGCTAACTGGCAGGTGCCGTTACATGAATCTTCATGCGAGAAGACTGCATTCGTTATTCCCTCAAGAGGACTTTTCGAATTCGTAGTTATGCCCTTTGGACTTCATAATCCTCTTAGACTCAACAAAGACTCATGGACACGATATTAGGCTATTCCTTAGAACCATATGTTTAAATGTATTAATTGAAAAAAGATTTGTGGGAATGGTAGGATGGGACCGACGGCGACGCTTTATTCCAAATTTTTCGAATTTTACAGCCCCATGACAGCTCTCATTAAGAGAAAACGGAAATCATAGAAAATTTGCTGGAACGAAGAAGCTGAGGAGTCATCTAGGAAGATAAAGGAAGCTTTGGTAGATGCTCCAATTCTGGTCGATCCTGATTTTACAGCACCATTTACGATTCAGTGTAATGCATCCGATTTTGGTGTAGGTTGTGTTTTGACTCAGATGAATGCACGAGGTCAGGAAGTGGTTATAGCATTTGCTAGTCCTACACTTACTCAAGCTGAAAGAAAGTATACCGGGACTGAGAAGGAATTAGTAGTCGTTCTTTTCGGAACAGAAAAATTTTATTGCTATATCGAAGGTACCACTTTTAAAGTTATAACCGATCACTACAGCAATTCGATATGATTATAGAACATCGGAAATTGAATGTTGTACCTGATGCTCTTTCCAGGGCTCCTGTTATAGAGGTATCAGTTATAAGTTTGAACCCTGAAGAATGCGTTCAAGATAAATGGTATGAGAAAATGAAAAATAGCATTTTAATAGATCAAGAAAAGTTTCCTGACTGGATGATAAAAGACGACCTTTTATATAAACACAATCCGTTTAACAGAGAAGTAAACTTGAATGTACCCTAATGGAAAATGGCTATGACGAAGAGGTACCGAAAAGACGTTTTACAAACTTGTCATGATGATCCTACGTCAGCTCATTTTGGAACGTTTAAAACCTGTTGTAAGGTGAAGGAACTGTATTACTGGCCGAAAATGCGGATCGACGTAAAGAATTACGTTAGGCACTATCGTGTATGTGCAAAAAGATAGCAATACTTCCCAACCTGAATTTATGGGCAAACAGAAGAAGGTATCCTATCTTTGGCAGGCTATATCGATTGATATATGGGGACCCTTACCTAGATATACCCCGGGAATTTCTTATTTATTAGCCGTTTCGGATTATTTTCCGAAATTCGTATTATTGCACCCTTTGCGTAAAGCAAATGCTAAAAGCATTTTGAAATTCATTGAGGATAACGTGTTTTTGATATTTGGTGTACCACAAGTCGCCAATGCTAAACAGTTCACTAATAACGAGTTTAAAACTTTGTGTGATAAGTATGGAATGAAAATTTGATACAACGCCAAATATCACGCTCAAGTAATTCAAGTGGGACGTGTAAATCGAGTTATCGGTTCAGCAGTGCGTTCGTATATAGAAGATAATAAATGGGATCTACATATTGTGAAGATTGGTTATGCGCTGAGGACAGTTGCGCACAAATCGACTGGTTTTACTCCTGCGTATCTAAACTTTGGAAGATACATACCGATTGATGGAAAATTTTACGGAAGCCTGGATACCGTAAACGATTATGATCTTAGTCCTTTCAATCCCGAAAAGAATGTGAAATTACCTCAAATTTATCGTGAAGTACAAGAAAGACTGAAAAAGGCATATGAGAAAAACACTCACTCGTATAATTTGAGGTGATGGCATGTAAAAGACTTGAAGCCATTCCATGATTAAACAGTAAGATCCGTGAGTGAATGTTGGGTAAATGTGAACGAAAGTGGATGTATGTTAAAGATTCTTTAATTTACACTGTTATGTATTTATTTCAAGGTGACGACCTTGTGTCCCTATTTGTGACTTTACTTCTCTGATTATGTCCTTTTAATGATGATGTCAAAAGGAAAAAAAATGTTTTTGGTCAGGTCAAACATTTTTTTTCTCTAGCAAAGGGGTGTGTGTAACATTCGGAAATGCCTTTAATGGCAACAACTGTGAATGGAACCATGTTTATCTGGTTGCCTATTTTTCAAAAATCGTCATTTATTTACAAATAAAAGAGAATATTTAAAAAAATAGCTTTTAATTAAGTCTACTACACTGCTTATAATACCTTGAACACATTAAATAGTTCATGAACACCAGATGTCTTGCTGTTAAAGGATGCAGAGACGTACCGGTCATTTGTTATGCTTCCCTTATTTTCGCTTTAAAAAAACTTGTAAATATGTGTATCAGGCGACTTGTGTTTGTCCTACTAACGGTTCTTCGTAAATGTTTCTTTAACCTGGGTATTTTAGTAGTTAGTTTTGTCTAAAAATTTAGTTAATGCCTTTTCTCTTATTCTGAATGCATTCCCAAGTTGTAAACGCTAGTTTGTTAGTTTAAGTCCTTCACCTATAGAATTCATATTAGCACCTACCTGCGAGATGTAAGTTGCATGAGGTCCATTCCGGAGTTTGTAAGAGGCATCTGCGCCACTTAGTTTTGCGTAAATTTATAGATTGTTATACTTGATGAAGTATTTTAATTTATACGCTTTTGAATTCTCCTGTTTTGTGGTAAGAAGTTTGACGATTGACATCGGCTGTCAAGTTAGGGAAAATTTTAATTTCTCACTAGAGATTGGTATTTGTGGGTTCGCGCGTTTTGGGTAGTTCGGGGAAAAATCGAGAAGCGAGAGATGATAGAGAGAAGGCGCCAGGTGTTGGCGTAGAATATTGCCCCTGTTTCATTCCGAAAACCATGCGGTAAAAATCCTTATAAGACCTGAGGTGAGCCTATTTTTTATTTTTAAGTGCTAGATCGTGTATTTAACGGTTCAAAACATCCTCCAGGTGTCAAGGAGCTATGTTATTTATACCAGAAAAGTTGGAACCATTAGTATTCGTTATCAAGTGTGTTGTAACGTTTTGGAGTTTAGTACGCCCATCTACCCAGTCTTTTGTGTTAGACTCGAGATATTTTGCGGTGCAGATATGAATTTGTTGTCCACCACTCCTCAGTGGAACCTGGAGCACGTTTTCCAATTTTGTATTATTTGCCCAAACCAGCCGAATCCTCAAACGTTACACCATCGTCAACTTGCTTGTCCGGAATTTGGAACAAAAATTGGTTATGTTCAGACCCGGACTGCGCATCTTGGCGCACCCCCTGCAACTTCCAACCGCCGAGGTAAAGTATTAGTTTTTCAGTTTTTGTCACTTGGACATTCACTTCACAATTTGGACCCCTGTGAGTACTATTTTTATTACTACATTCGGATGCATACCGTTCGAGATGGGATTTCCTCAACTCTTTGAAGCCGCACCTATAAATTGAATATTGTTACTTATTTACTATTGCCGAATTTTTATAGAGATACTCACCTATGCAGTTTGACCTTATATTTTTAGAGACATACTTACCTATGTAGTTGAACCCTATACGATAAAATTTAATTAAATTGATTTATGTAAACTCCATATATTATAAAGCTGTCTATCGAGGAAGTTTTAGATTTCAATAATGGCATGAACCTATAAGAGGTCACCTATGAATTTTAGTTTATGTAAGTTAAGCTTTCACCTTTTCAATTTTAAATATCTATAAGCGGTTATAATCATTGGGAAAATCATTATAATTAATACTTACCTATAAACATTCCGATAATAATGTTTTTGGTAAAAACAATTTAGGGTCCATTTTGTCAATTCTGTTTGACTTGTTAATTTTATTGTGTTTGTTTGGTGAATTTAAAGGTGATCATGTTCAATAGTTTTAATTAATTAATTGTTTGTTATCTATTCGTTAAATTATTATTTAGTAACAATAAAGATAATAAGCAACTCA
Organism: Anoplophora glabripennis; assembly: GCF_000390285.2. NCBI lineage: Eukaryota > Metazoa > Arthropoda > Insecta > Coleoptera > Cerambycidae > Anoplophora > Anoplophora glabripennis. Next base: position 770,911 of record NW_019417609.1, read on the forward strand.
CACCCAGCCCCGACTATAAGAGCAGCCGGGACAGTGCCCAATTTCTTTATCTAATAAATTTAAGGTTACAACCTGGCTAGAAATTCTTGTTTTTACTCTAGCGGGTTTGACTAATAATAAACTTGGAGTTGTTATGGTAAAACAAAACAACAATACTAAAGACTAATTTAAATATATTTAAAAAATATTTCACTTAAAATAATTATTATCAGTTACTCAATAGTAGGAACAAATTTGACTTTCACAAAGAATTCATCCCTATAACCATCGCTTTGTTATCGCTTAAAATAAAACAAGAGGCAATACTTATATCACAAATTTGAGACACACCATATTGTCGTGGTACATCAAGATCGAGCTTATCCAATCAGCAAGATAGTTCGAGCTGTTATGGAACTAAAAGACTGAGTAATGATTGAGCGACATGGCCTCACATTGGGCGTCATGTCGCAGAATAGTCAGTTTAGGCTGTCCAGCTTGCTACGGATCTCGATTAGTTCCTTGGATTTGCCAAATCTTGTCATCCTTCCGCATAATGATCCAAGCTCTAATTTTAGTCCTGAGACGCACTTGAGCACTTCACTTACTTTTTGAGCTCAAGGAGTTGGTTTTAAAGGGTTTCCACTGACCCTGTATACTTTTTGCACTGATTTTAAGAAGCTTAGTTTTTTGAGAACTCCGCGTAGAGGACCTGTAAGCTTTACAAGTTTTTTCCACGATGCCTCGTAGAAGGGCTAGTGTACGGCAACTTTAGAGCTGTTGTCTTTAGCAGCTTTAGACCAAGTACCCTTTCAGAGTCTACGCCGTAAGTAGGACTAAGAAGCTGTATGAGCTTTAAGTTTTTAAGACTATTTTTCCTGAGAAAATATAGGTAACTCAAATATGGAATTTTATAATTTAGCTGTATTGTTGAGTTTTGAGTATGTTACAATATGTTTGACAATAGATATTGATTATAGACATTTGCATATAGAATTGTTGTAAAAATTTTGATTGTGCGGCAAGTACTGGCCAGGTACACATGCCCGGTTATATATCTGCCCATTCCCAGGGAAGACGTTCGTTCACATCCTTTAGTCTCCGAAATTCAAGTCTAACTTCGGCTTCGCGGTTCTCGTTTCAAGTTGCCGGGGATGTGGGTTGCTGCATCGGGACAGTTTAGGCTACTTGAAACGGTTTTTGGGCGCAACGGCAGGAATTTTGGAAAGATCGGTGAAAACGTCTAATTCTAGAGCCGCTCCGCGTCGTTCTGAATGGGGCTGTTGACGGCATCGGTCCTCGTTAACGTCGACTATCATGAATGGGGCGTTTTGCGGTTGCTTAGAGCGGTTTTGAACGCGAGGACAAAATTTTGGAAAGATCGGTGAAATGTACAATTTTCGTGCCGCACGCTCTATATCGCCTCTCTAGGGCTGTAGATTCTTTGGGACACATCCTTGATCGATTTGGGATAATGCGGTTCTTTTTGGCTTTGTTGTCCCGAACGGAAAGTGTGGTGAATTGTCGAAAACTCTCGGGACTGGTAATACAACAGTATGTTTAAGTAATACTTGTATTTTATTTTAATATATATTTTATTATTAGTTGTGTCTTTTAGTTGATTTTAATGAATAGTGTCTAGAGAGTCCAATTAGCTTTGAGGCTCGAAATATGAACGCTTTTCTTGACTATTAATAGAAAAATTTAATTTGGTAAGTTATGTTAGTTAGATGTGAAAAACATATGAAAAGTTATCTCTGGCTACATCACATAAAAACGCAACGCGCATGATAAAGATAGACTCGAAGCAAAGTGGTTTGTTATCTCTAGACTCTAATATTTTATAGACATTAAGCTAATTCTTCTAAAAGTTCTATCAAATGAAGTCCAACAGTGTTCTTTGGTACAAAAATCTAGGTATAGAAAAGATATCTAATCTTATAGACAAAATTCTTAACTGATGACATTGTGGGAAACTACTACTCTACGGCCTACATGCTCCGACAAGCATTGAATTATACCAGCTATATTTAGTAAATAGCTAGTAATTAATAATTGAAAATACATATCAATATCATATGTCTAAATATTGTTATTTGAAAAACACAAACATGACATGTTGAAATTATTGAATAATGTAATCTTTCAAAGAAAGTTATATGTTGTTTTTTGACAAATATCAACAGTAAATACAGACACGATAGAAAGATTTCATGGCCTCCTTAAAAGAGAGATTAATAACTTTATGACAATATTATATACACAACAAATTTTTTTAGAAAAAATTAAATTTTAAAACGATAATGTCAAAAGTATTGACAATATCTCTGGATTAATATGAATTGATTTTTGAGCCAACCAATATTTACCCTTTTTAATAAATTTCCTTTTAAATAATATTTATGTTTAAAAAGAACTGATATTAGTTGAAATCGGTGTTAGTTCAAATATCTACTAGTTCTAATAACGTGTTAAAAGATACAATTCTGCAAAACTTCCCCTTATAACTATCTCTTATAAAAGAGAGATAAGTTTGTAGTTCAAATCTGGGACACACCGTATGTTGTAAGTAATAGTACTTCAACTGAAGTGAAGTCAGAGGACTTAAAGCCCGGTCCATCCTCTTTAAATGTGAACCAAGTAGCAGGTTTCCCGTGAACTGAGCCAAGAGCTTTTGTTTACGACTTCGTGTTAGATATGAGACAGGGGCATATTTAAACAGCGAAGTGCTACGTAGGATAGCGAAATGAAATATGACTGTCGTCAATTCGTTAGCCTCGATAAAATGTTAGTCGTGTAATAGTCTGCGTCTTAAGTCTTGTGTTTCTCCAAAGATCTAACAATGGACAGGAGCTTATTTTTACCTGTCTAGAAGGTTGGCTTCACACACATGTCATAGTCCCACGCACTTGTCATGGTTACTGGTATTCTATCTCATATCGACTGTCAGTTAATCACAGTGTGGTCCGCGCATAACACGCATTATCAATATTGAAATGAGGCGATCGCAGGTAAGAGCATGTTTGTCGCCCGTCCCGGCAGCTGACACGGCCACCTGGGCGCTAGCTGACACCGCGAGTCGCACCCACGCCGCTTCTCTTCTGCTGACTCACGCCTGTTATTAGCAACCGGCGAGGGGTTGCCGTTGCCAGCCACCGACACTACAATGTAGTTGTTTATTACAAGGGCTTATTCGCGGATCCGCCGCCACCGTAACTCCGCGCCGCTCGCTCGCTTCGATCCATGAACGAGTTTTCACCAAAGATGACTATCTATATTATGATACGCTTCACGACCACCCATTCTTACTCCAAAATTTGAAGTTGTTGTGGATAAATATGTTAATTAAAATTTTGTTATTCGGCAATTTCCATCGATTTCAAAGAGTCATTGACCAAAATACAGCATACAAATTACTAATTTTATAACGTTATTAATATTAAATTCTATATAATTGAAATTATTGATTGCGTATTTTACCTATATTCAATACAGTAGGTATAACATATCATAGACACAAAACAAAAAAATAAACGTTTATATTAGTTCTAGGGTAGGTCAAGGCTAGATTTCTCAATTTACTCATTTCTTCAATGAGACGTTTCTGCTATAATCTTATTAATATAACCTCCTAGATAAAATAAAAATAAACAAATTTTTAAAATAATTTTTGTCAGTGATACTTGGAATATCATTTAAATTTTGTTTATTTAATAAGTAAGTCTGTCAATTATTGAAGGTAGTGTTAAATTCATTATCTTTGTTTACAGCAAAAAAAAAGGTTAAGAAACATCCGATTAATATATCAATTGAAAGCAGCCATTTTGTGAGAAATAGAACGGTGTAAATAAAATTGACGGTTTGAGATGGTAGGTCAAATACAAAATGATTATCGTCAAAGGACTATTGAATTGAGAGTAGATATACTTTGTCCCAAAATGAAACTATTTTCTTGTATATATTAGTTAACTATATTAACCCAGTAACTAAGCTAGTAACTAGTACAGCATTTGCTTTAATAACACTACAGCGAACTTGTACCTGCATGTATTCTAACTTTATTTTAGCAGCTTTTAGAACTCGAAACAAAAGTCAATTTACCAAACACCGTTTATATAAAAGTTGTCAAATAAAGCAATTATTAACAATTATTTAAAAAAACTGAAATTTAAAAACTTTATAATATATACCTGGTTGCGTTGTAAAAACAGAGATGGTAGACAAATGCTAAAAAATGTGAACAATTTTTGTAAAACAATTTCGAACAATTTTTGTAGAACAGCATTTTTATAACTTTCTTCTGCAACTTTTGTATAAACAATATTTGGTACACTTTTACGAGTTCTACCAGCTGTTAAAATAAAGGACTCCACTTTGAGAACACCCTGTATACGAATTCATATTTCAAAGAACCACAGCTGTATTGAACAAGTTTGTTCGATTTGACATAAATTTGACTTTATATATTTTTTTAAATTCATCTAAGCAGTTTAACATCATCACAAGCTATAAGATATTCTCTTTCAGTACTTGTATTTAATAAATGTTGATTATTTACTGTAGTACAAAAACTCTCAAACCATAATAAAATTTTGACTACCCCTCCATCTCCCCCCCCCTGTTTTAACAGTGCTGAACATGAATCTAAAGTTATTTTTATGCAGTTAAATCTAGTTTTCGTGAAAAAAAAAACATAAGTCTGTACTGTTCATACAACATTCTACTCATTACTATTTACTACATTTAAACAGTCTTTATATCATTTAAAACACATAGAGGTTTAATCGTTCCTGGGAAACATTTTTTCAGATATTTACAGAAAATCAACGTTTATTTAATATTTATATATTTCATTATTTCTTGGTATTTCGTCCGCCATTTCCATTTCATGATATGACACGTTATACTTTCGGATCTCCCTCTGTTCGTTTATTGTCCTCCGAGATAAGATTACTAATGCCCATTTGCACCGTTTAGAATTTAAGCCAAGTTCAACTGAACTTGGTTTAATTTTAAAACTGGGTTTTAAATCAGCTTTTGCATCACTTACTGCCGATTGTAGATTAAATTAAACTGGGCTTTAGGAATACTGTTTAGGGTTTTATTATGCTGCTAACTTATGTCAAGTTATGTTCGAAAAAAAATATGTCAAAGTCAAATTCTCAAACCAAAATTTTAATATGAGTACCATCAATGACACCTAACACTCTAGGAAATGATGCAATTTTATAGAACTCATGTTTTGGCATTTTTATGTATCTCTGATAAAGCCGAGCTATTGCAATTGATACCTACTCGTACAATTATTCTGGACACTGTTGATATGTCCATCCCTGAAAAGTCTGCAATAGCAGACAAATGACCAGCACAAGCATAAAACCAATTGTTGGATAGGAGATACACTATTATTCCCAGAAATACAAAATCATGTTAAGAATAAAAGCTTTTTATAACTCCAAAATTCTGATTGCCAATTGCATCGTGTTCGTAAAACTTACATATCACTTGGATATTCCAACTCCTCTTCAATTAAGGTGAGCAAATGTAATGTGGTCTCTTTTGTCAACCTAAATCTGCAGGAAAATATCATATTGTCCAGATTATGAAATAGATCATTTCTAATATATCTAGGAAATCCAAAGTCTATAATTTCGTGAATACCAAAATCATTCAATACATCAAAGTCAGAATCTGAATCCATTTCAAAGTTCTCAATGATGTCTTAACACAACTCACTCATACACAATCCACCTGAAAAGGAAAAAATGCCTACTTAAAAAAATTATAATTAGCAGCTAAGTACTGTCAATAGTGTCAATTTATATTTTCTCATTAATCCAAGTTTAAGCGGTCAAATTTGAGGGTTTAAATTAATCCTAGATTAATACATAGATTTGAAACGGTGCAAACAAAATGTTATAATTTAATCCAAGTTCAGACTTAATCCTGGATTAAACAGTACGGTGCAAACGGGCATAAGTACTGCAAATTTACTTCTGCAAGCAGCTTATCTAGTACAATGAAAAATAAACATTATATTTATTTTATCATTAAATTTATTTGACCAATTACATACTTTAATTTTATAAAAAATTAAATAAATAATACTATACAGGGTGTTAACTAAGTACATAGACAAAGTTTAAGGGCTGAGCCTTTTGATAGAGTGATATAAACGTGGATCCACATATCGATAGTTTTCTAGATACAGAATGTAAGTATTATAAAAAATAAATTTTTCTATAATATCTCTGAAGATGTCTGATATAAAGTAACGAAACGAAGTTTAGGCTAATGATTTATATAATTATTGGTGAAAATCCAATGAATTTGGATATAAATACGTGTACCAGTGGCGGAAATTCTAAAAATGCCATAAATCCAACGCCCCGTATAAATAAATATATTTTCCTTATGATTATGAAAATATGTTTTCCAGAAATTATTGTATTTCTAATTACGAGTATTTCAAATGTTATGTAGATTGTATGTGTTGTAAATAGTGATGTGGGGTATACAGATTACACTTTTTATTTATTTATTTATTTATTTTTCTCGAAATCTAGATCCGACGAACAAGTAACTTCAGATTCTTGTTTGGCAACCTATTAAGTAGGAAGAATGATAAATTTCATGAGGATTTGAAAATATAGTATTTCCGATATAGTAAATAATTACCAAAAATTTTTATTACAAATGACAAATAAGCTTATTTATATTACGTCTGGTTCTGGATTAATTTTATCTTTTGGCATTGGAACTTTCCAAACTTATATTCTGGCTATCTAAATTAGTTACTGATTTGTCTTCAATTTGTTGTCAATTTACAATTTCTACTTCAATTTCAATAACTAATCGTTTAGTCTTTAAATCTTGGTATTGAGTTCTGGAGAGTTATGTTCTTAATATATAGGAATCTATATTTCTAAGATGCCCTTCGACATCTCAATTTCAACACTGCATGAGTCTTTGTCTGTGGAATACAGTAGAACCAGTACGGTCCTGTACATTCTACAACTTATCCAATAATTCTCACAACCCTCCATCAGTCTTTATGAAACTGGAAATATGTTTAGCTAACCTTAATCCCAGAGCCTCACAGACCATGAAGCACTCACTGCTAGTTGTTCTTGGAAAAAATGCGGATGCAGTTGCCAATGCCAATGAGATCAGCCAATTTCGCCATCTTTGCTTAAAATTGCTGCTGAAAGTTTTCTCCGAGGTGTTGTCTTCTATGCTTCAATTGCGCCTGATGAACAGTATTTGATAATCCTTTCCTTTATCTTCAGCTATTGTTCTTAAAACCCTCTTTGCCCCATCTCGTAGAGTTACTAATAGTGCTGTTGCCATTTTTTAGACTAGTTAGGTACTTCGAACTGTTTTAGATAAATGCACCAAGGCACTTTTCTATCAAAAGCTGCGTTAATTCTTGAGTTTTAAAAGAACTAATTCAGACTTAACAATTACTTTTGGAGAACTGTGCACATTTGTTTTTTTTTTCAGATTTGTGACGTCACTCTGTAATTTAATTATGTTTTTTTTTCAAAACTGTGACTTTGTTTCGCAGCTCCCTTCAAAGTTAAACCATTGTTTCTTCAATACTTTCATCAAAATCTTCGAATTTATCCTTAATCGCTCCAAACCTCTTATTATTTTCCTGTAAACTATTCTGGTTTTCATCATGGTTGATCTTACATTTCTGGTAAACTATCCTTTATTTCTTCCTGCCTGTTCTTCGTTTCCTTTTTCAAATCTTGCCCCATTTCATTCTCGCTGTTCTTATATTTTCCCATTTTTTCTTGTTTTTAGTTCTGTAATTTCTCATATTAGTCATGGTTTCCATTAATTATTTTAAAGTTTATTCATTTTTTCCCGAACTTCATAATTCAGAACTGAGTGTTTCTTGTTCTGTATCTATCAACTAGAATAATAAAGGATGGAAATATTCTCAGTGGGCATTGAGAGCAAAAGTGCAAGTAAATCTAAAATGCTGGAATTTCCAAATGTCAACAACTATTTTTGTTCAAGCTTTCACGGTTGCTTCTTCAAAAGACACTTGTATATCATTATTTCCATGACCTTCAAGTTCCGAACTAAATTGGATATAATAATAATAATATCTCTACTCCTCATTCTAACTACGAGAATTAGCCCATAAGTCGGATACTTGTGCGGGAGAGGAGGCGGCATATTATTATTAGGCAGGCCGCATTTGCGGTAATTTGGATTATAGTAGAAAAAATAAAGGTATTACATAAATTGGTAAATTAACAAGCAATCAAGAAACTAACTGAAAACTCAACAATGTAGGTAAGCTTCCATAACATTACATTACGTAAGTACGTTTAATATAAAAAAGGTGAAATACCGTCATTGGAAGCAATGCTATCATCTTGTCTGCTCAGCTATAAAAGTTGATAACTATGGATACATATTCAATCAGGGTATACTCATTCTGAAACCTCGCCTCAAGATCCAAGCGAAGCCTCGTCTTTAGCTTCAGCTTATGATGTCTTCACATAGAGTCGAGACTTGAGGCAAGGTGTCATCTGGGACTTGAAGTGAGGTCTCACTGTTATACTATCCTTGAGAAGAGTAGATATTTAGATTTTAAAATTATTGAGAAATTTAGTATTTTTTTCTTGCTACAATATTATGAATATGATTTCAGAAATAACTGGTGTCTAATGCAATATTTATTTTAAAATAGTAATTTATCTATGTGAAAGGTAATTACTTACCTAATAAAATCTATGTAAATATAATACTTAAACATTTTGCTTAAAAACAATCGAGAGCCGAAACTCGGTTTCAGATAATCCAAATTTAAAGCATAATAATGAAATTGGTAACGGTTGATGAAATGAGTTGAGCAAGTAATAAAAAAGATATCTTTTGTCACTGTGATAATATCGAGGTATCATAAGATCTAAGTTTTTCAAGTATATTTATGGTAAATGACGAATATCAACATCAAACACTACTTCCGATTTTTAGTGTGAAAAATTATTTATCCAAGATGTATTAACCTTTTGTCGTTGTTATTACTTGTTATAGGTAACCTTGTATAGTTCAAATGAACAAAAGTTACTCATGCTTATAATATATTATTACATAATCACTTTTTTATAGATTGTATGAACCTTCTTTAATTTCTCCATCTGATTTGAAACATGATAAAATTGATATTCTCCTATCACATTTAACTTAAAAACGGAATACAAAAAGAAAACATTTTTCGAAATAATTTTATATTTACTCACAACCTACTAGTTAAATTAAAAAAGATTACATAATTTTTGAGATGAAAGAAGACAAGTTTGGATCAATAATTCACTGACTTAACGACTAATTTATTTCTATTTTACCTTTTCCAACCCTAAGTATATTTTGTTTATTTTATAGGATTTTAAGTTTTTAGATTTAAATTTATTAATCTTTTGTTTGTGCAGTCTTCTAATTTATTTGATTTTTCTAATTCTTTGTATATTTTGGCTCCAATACCGAAACTGAAGAAACCAAACTAAACATTTTTGTACTGCACCATAACAAGCCCTTACGAACGAAACAAATCAGCGTTTACGCAGGTCCCTCTACCTCGCCGCTTTAATTTCGCATTGTCAAACTATAGCTGTAAATGGTACATAGATACTTAGATCATTACTAAATTATTGCGTTGTTTAATTACCTTGATCAAAATCAGGACTATTCAAATATGGATACATTAAATTTAATTTACATTAACAATTAAATTTACAAATTTAATAACACAATTTGCGTTCAAAGATATATATCATAAGTGATTATCAACGAATAAGCGAAGAATGAAAAGGGTAAAATACAATTTTAAACAATTGCAAACTATCACCTTCAACGCTGTATTCAAATACTTTTATCAATAACGAGACAATCATTTTATATTATATTATACCTGAGCTAGGTATAAATTTGTTCTACAGATAATATTGTAATAATATTTTAATACCAAGATATAGTTATAACTATGTCATTTTACGTCAACCAAAAATAATAATCAGTAAAGAAAATATAACATAAATGCATTTTATTACTGTAGATTTTATCCACTTGTTCCCAAGGGTTGAAAAATAAAAAAGTATTTTACACAGAGCTCTCTAATTTTCGTATTTCTGTAATATATTGTAATAAGCAGTTGACAAATATTAAATATCTTTTAACAATATATAGAGGGACATCGATTATGACAATGGTGATGACAACGTAGATAATAATGATCTGAGAACAAGTTTCCACAGCTAGCGATTGGTATCTTTATTACACAAATGATGAGTGACCTCCCATACTTTATTAATAAACAATTTTTTCAGTTGATACTATTTCAAATTAAGCCGCCTTGTGGAAGACAAGGTTAATAATTACGTCAATATACTTAATAAAAGCATGAATTAAAAAATACCGGGTTATCGATTAATAATACGTATAAAAAGTGTTTTATATGTTAGAACTTCAGTAAGTATCGTAATAATGAGTTAAATATCTTCCTTAATTAGGTTAATTTCCGAAGCAGGTTGTAACTATAATACTGAAATACTTTGTAGCCTAAGAAAAATTATATACAGGGTGGTCTTAAATTGTTTGCAGATATTTTTGGAAGGTATAATACTTACAAGAAAAATAAGATTATTTCATTATTTATATGTTTTTCCCCGAAAATGGATTATAAGGATATATACCACCCGACAAAAATGGACATTAAATGCTATCATTCTGCGTAGTCTTATATAAACTGTAAATGTGGTATTTGAGCATCTGGTCACTAATTTAAGCAGTAAAACAACAAGAAAATGAAGTCAACATTTTTGAAAAATGAAAAATCTACAAATACAAGAACTAAAAATATTCCAATCATTTATTTTAAATACAATTTTTATAAGAAATAAATATGTATTAAGTAAAGTGCAATGTGCTATGATATGATAATACTTACCAGAACACTTTATATTTTTATAAAAATTTATCGAATTTTTGATACCATTCCACTAAAATCCTGAAAAAATATTTTATAGAGTATAGGTACTTACCAATAAACAATTAATTTGAGTTATTTCTTGTTTAAAAAATGGAATTCATCACCCTACTTCCAGGAAATGATCTCAGTTCTACGTTTGTAGAAACCTTTTTATCTCTGTTATTGTAACAAATTGGATTGGGAATTTAATTTTAATTTTTGAAAACTTGGGTATATTTTTATTGAGATTTTTCCTCAAGTTTCTCTATTTGTTTTATTTTTTTTAGCCAATATTGTTTAAAGACCACTAAAATGAATTAAGTAGTATACAAAATTAAACTCTATGACATCTGGCAGTAAATATATTTCGCTTTACAATTTTATTTTGACTTTAGATAATTCAACAAATAAAATTAAACATTTTTATACACTTATAATGCTAATTATTACTGTAGGAGATTAATTAGTTTTATTATTAAAATTTCTTCCAATGAACTGTGTTGAACAAGCCAATTCTATCCACCTCTAATAGTTTCAGTTATAAAAAATATTGTAGTAATTTGTAGATGGTACTTTCCTTGTCTGAAAATATTTAGTTTTAGAAATTAAGCGGCCATTACAGTCAGCTTGTGAAAACATTTCCTACAATTTATAAACGTATTTAATGGAAAAATATGCTGTACCGATACAAGTAAATAGCAACACATAGTAGGTACACTTATTATAATTATAGTAATTTCCAAATTATCGTACCTAATGGCTGCAGCAGCTAAAAGATAATTAGGAAGTGATCTATAATTTGCATCACAAGAGGAGTTTTTTTTATAAAATGCTCATTTGTTACTAATTGATAAAACATTAGTGATATTAATGATGTGAATAAATAAATGCTCTTCGGGTTATATTTATTTCAGGCTTAAATATCAAGCATCTCAGCACCATCTAGCGCTTGCAAATGGAGACAAGGGGTTAAAATCCTTATTTCTGAAATTTTACCTGCAGCTGGCGACACCTATAATGGTTTTATAGGATGAGACAGGTCGTGGTATTCTCCACAGATGTCTCTCATGTATGAAAAAGATTTTTCTATGCATGTCTACATTGTGCAAAGATGACATCGTTTTCATCTAGACAGGATACAATATCTAGAAACGGATAAAAATAATGATATATATTTCATTATTCTGCTTAAGGTAACCTAAAATGAAATATATAATTGGTTTCAGACAGAAATGTATAGGTAGTTTTTTTGTCTATAAGTACTGTATACAGTAAAAGTTGATCAAATGATGAAAGAATATATTTCTTCAGTATCTTTATTCATTTTCTACTATTTTTGGGATGTTATAGGTATACTTAGTACTTCTTTAAAACACTTGTAAGATGTACACATATTATAAGAAACCAGTAGCTTAAATTGTAAGTGAGTCTCTGTAAACCTCCATTGATATTGATATGTGAAAAATTAAAATAAAGTAGGTACCTATCCTGTTTATTTTTTCCTTTACAATTTTGCCACTAAAATATTTTCCAGACTGTAATGGCGTATATAGGACGAACTCGCTGCTCATATAAGTTTCCCGTATCTGACGAAATAATATATTGAAAAAATTGCAAATACCTACTATTGGCTCATTTGTACTAGGCATGCATTAAACAAATTATAACTTCTATTTTATTTAATCTCAACTCTTTCAGTTTGAAATAAAAAATCTTCTAAGATGACACAGTTGTATCTGGCAGTAATGGTAATACAGTAATGTAATACAGTAATATTTAATATAGATAATAATATAATAATTAATAATTATTTATTTCATTGTATTTTAATCTTTTTTCAATTACAACTACTTTTACTTTGCACTAAGTACCTCAAAATCATTCAGAGCAATAATTTCGTGAAATGCAATGCTATATACCTATAGATAACTAAACCTTTAGTTCGCAATAACAAAGACTGGTATGTAGATACTTATTTTAAAAAAAGATTCAGTTAGACTTTAAAAGTGGTATAAGTATGATAACAAAAACATTAAAATGATCCCTAATTCTGAGGTATATTCTAAAACAAGGTTGTCCCAGACAAAATTTATAATTACACTTCAAGGTGGCGCTAGCATCTAGAAATTATTTAGATAGGTTTATTGATAGCGATATTCGTATTGTATTTATTTAATAAAATAAAAATATGTAAGGAGTTTATTACTGTGACTGTAATGAAAATATCTATAAATGTATGTTATCACTTTTCCTTTTTATCACAAAAATTACACGCAAAATGCTTTTAGTAAAGTAATATTCTTCGGAAAAGCAGTCATAACAAATATCTACAACTTTAGTCTTATCGATGTATTTAAAGTTGGAAGTTTCGCAAACTGAAAAATGTTGGAATATTTTCATGTTACATATTTATACCTCATTAACTCCGAAACATAATTAAATACAAGGTATAAGTACCTATTTACAAAATTTCGCATATTCAAAGTGTTACATTAAATTTAAAAATATTTACTCAAGTTATTCGATTTAAATTTAACACATAATTGTTTGTCTCCATTTAAATAATTTTAATATTTCATAATTTCATCATATTTGGCCCACATTGTTTTAAACAGTTGTATACCTATAATCAGAACTGATACCTATGAGTAGGTAATTTAAAATTGAATGTAAATTGAATATTTCATTTACATAACTACAGCTGTATCCCATTATTACATAAAACCTTGTAATAGTAGCACCAAAAACACTAATCAAAAGGAGATAAAAAACGACTTAGTATGGTAGAGGTGACAATTACAATAAAATACAGTACTAAAATACGAGTAGATACTTTCAAAATATTTATTATGGAATATCTAAAATTACTTACATTAATTCAGTCTTATATAACACCAATGGTATACATAAGTGATGTGAAGAAAAAATGCATACATTCTAGGAACACTAAATATATGTTATACTACGAAAATAAAAAAGTAGGCAGTCTTTTAAAAGCATTTATTATAAAAACTAGTATCCGGCAATGGCTATGTGGGTATCAACATTTTAATGAAAAAAGATGAATGTTCTATGCATTCTAATAAAAACTTGTTAAGAAACAAATAGCTATCGATAGCTACAGCAAAAAAAAACCCATGGTGAAAAAAATATTTGATTTAGTAAAATTACATTAACAATTAAAAGTAATACTTAAAGTATTTTTCGACTTTATATGCCATTAAAAAATAAATAAATAAAAGTAATAAATGTGGTGTCATATTTTACTGACAAGAATCATTTCCCGGTCACTAGAAAACATTTTTCTGTTTTGTAACACCTTAGTAATACGTAGGTATCATTAAGACTGGGTCATAATATAGATAATAATTGATACGACGAGTATAATTCTGAATACGAATTACTCTGAATATTATTTTAGTGTAAAATTTAACAGTTTTTATATGAGACCGTAACATACTACAATTATTATTAGAAGATATACATTTTTATTTCTCCGTATTTCTTCTTAAGTTGTTAAATCATACGATTAATTATAATTTTGTTCAAATTTATTTGCACTATCTTAATGCCTTTAAAAAATGTGCAATATGACAGAAGTTCACATACTGAAGGTAATGCCATAAATGAATCCACCTTGTTAAATTGTTCAGCAAATTTTTACATAATATTTTCTTAATTTTACACATTTTTGACAATATTTCTACTTTAACACATTAATTACATACAAATATTATACTTATTATATAAAACACTAAAAAACTATTTTTTTAACTACGATAGATTACTACGAGCTGCATTAACAAAAATTGGATTAGGAATATGGTATCTAATTAATTTCACTATAATCAAGTATGTATGAATAAAAATTATATAAATGAAACTGTAACTTTTAACTTAACACTCACTGGGGATAAGTAATCTCAGATTCAAGTAAATTTATTGACTTCTACAATAATAATTTCAGTCAAACTGGTGTGGACGATTTCCCTCAATTAGTTTAACAGTGTAAGTAAGTACAGAGCGTTCATAAATGATTACAAACCATGTGACTAGTAGTTTTGTTTGGAACAGTAATTTTATTTCCTTCATATTGGCAATTAAATTTCGATAAAATTAAAATTGATTAAAACAATAAGATCAAGATTACATTAAAACACAACATTCTGTTTCACTGGCATTGGTGTAATTTTCACGAGATTCTATCCAACCAATCAGCGATCGTATTATCTCGAGCGTAGACGTAACGGTTTGTTACTGTTCATTATAAACGAATCATGAATATTGGTGACGCCAAGATTTAGGTATTTTTTGTTACCAGTCGTGCAATGTTGGATTGCCTAAGTTCGGTGGTCACGTGGCTTGTATACAATTATTATAAAGGCTCTGTATAATGTATCGCATGATTTTGTTTTCTTTCGTTTCTTCGGTTTGACCGACCAACGTATTAAAGAAGTTTGAGATACAGACAATAATTATAGTATTAAAGATAAAGACTGTTGTAACAGAGACAATAGTTAAAGTTCTTCTACATTTGGGTCATCAAAGGTAAGAAATCGACTTCTTGTGACATACTTCGTTTATTCAAAATATTTAATATATAATTTTTCCTAACCTGCCTTACTATGCGGCATATTTTTATTACTCTCTTTCTAAAACTATTTATTAACTTTTCCGTCAACTTATAGTTTTCTGTAATTTTCCACCCTCATGAAAACAATATATTGATTTACCGACACATGAAGGAACATCTAAAGGTAAGTGGAAGACGGGAAATGTGGATAACGAAGCAAGGTTCCAGTTGTACTGAGATAGTTCAAAAACATTTTTAAAAACTTTTGGGGCTTAGGTAATCGCCACAAACATCTATATGAAGGAAGTCGAAAAAAGAAACGGATATAGTTCCCACAAAAGACAAAAACAATAACTTTCTCACGAAAATATACAGTCAATTAATTTTCAGTGAATTGATTAAAATACAGGGTATCTCAGAAATAGGTGCTAAAATTTCAACTGCGCATTAAGAGCAATTTTTGACTAATTTTTTTTAATGACTTTTTGTTTATTATTAACTCAACTAAGTGTTTCAACTTATGCTCTTGTAACTTGTAACAATAATTAATAATTTTGAAAAATTATGTTATCTTATTAAAGTCTAAGAGATCTCAGAAAAATATTGTTAGAAAAAATTTGTTATTTTTGAAGGGATAAATGCTTAGTTTGGTACTTATTTCTGGAACATCTTTGTACGCAAGAAGTAATTTCGTAAAATTTAAAAATATTACACCAACAGATCAAAACAGTCAAAGTAAACATTCTAACAGTCCAAATGAGACGTCAGAACAGGCATGCCAGTTAGTTCGGAATCACATTCAAAGTTTTCCAAAGTAGAGCATTCATTATAGTTGAAAAAAAATCCTGACAAAACAGACATTGATAATAAGCCACTGTAGCTACAAGAATATTAAAACCGTTAAGATAAATACAGGAAGATATTTTCTTCAAACTTCCTAGAACTGGTACTTGAAATGGATGTGATGCGGTACATGTAAACATGGACCATGGTTGGATAACCAACCGTAGATAGAAATTAAAATCAAACAAAAAATTTTTGAGATGAATTAGCAGAATCTCGAAACACATACCTACATAATATCGTTTGCTAGTACCAATTTTAATAATTGACCCAACCTTTTACATGAGGAAAGCTTTCAAATTCATGATTGTATTAAAGACAAAGGCCAAAATATAGCGAAAAGGGGCAAATATGAAATTGCAATATATTATATACAAACACTTGCACCTACTCCCAGATTTGGAATGAACACCAATACTTTGTGGTAGGACATATTATATACCTGAATTACTGAAAGGTACAAAAAATTAAAACTATTCATGACCTATAGAAAATCGACACAATACTATGAGGAATTGTAATAAAAACAACATTTTCGATGTTATTGTAATGAAAATAGAAAACTTTAATTTAAATTTAAATTTTTAAAGGACAATCACAAAAAAAATCACAAATAAAAAGATATGTGTTTAGATTCCATAAAGGCATAAAAATAAAGTAAATAAAACATTTATTTAAAAAAATAATAGTGTCAAAAGGACTTGAGAAAAATATCTGCAGTGGGTATATAATTTGAAACATATATGAAACCAGTAAAACTAGATGAAAAACGATTAAAGTATTTAGCACTTTCAGTACTTTAAGTACCAGAAGTAAATAACAGATTTTAATTATTGGAAATAGCAACAAATAAAATAAATATTCAATAGTTTGAAGCCACCAATTTCGAAAATATTTATGTAGATTTTTCCCTAAGTGATAAAATAACTGATTTATTCCTAATCTTGATATTCCTAAGATTGATATTCCTATATTGATATTATAGGTATTCCTATTAATAATAAAGGTGTAAGCCACAATTGTTTTACAAAAAATTGAAATTGTTATCTTTTTCACATTGCTGTTTTTCCTATACGTTAAATTAAATAACACTTTTGAACTGATTGCTAATCTGAGATTCAAAATATATTTTAAATTGTGCTTCCCAAATGTAAAACAACATTTTAACGAAATTTGTCTTGCGTTGTAAGAAACATTTTCAACAAGTGCTTCAATTCTAAAGTGATGGATTTATGATTAACTATAAGGTTGGATTTGTCAAATTTTCTAAGTAAACTATTTTTAAATAATTAATAATAAAAATTTTACTTTCACAAAAGAATTCTTCTGTGAAAGTAATAAACATTTTATACAACAGCAGCTGTTAAGAATAAAATAACAATATTTCTTCACAATTAAAATATATATGAGACGTCATAGTTTATTAATAAAACGCTTTAGCCAGACCAGAACGTCACTTCTTATTTTATTTATTTATTTCTGAAAAAATTACATTTCTTTAAGTATTTTAGAGAGTTTTGGATGGTTAATTTTATTCAATAAAATCTCGTGGTCAAATATTTTGCCACATTTTTTACTTTACATTTATTTATGCTAAGTATTAAAAAGAACTTAATATTTTTAAATAATTGCACTTATTACTATTAAGGCTGAAACTTTAACATTATATAATATAATCATCAGTTATTGATATCATTACAACATGAGTATATTTAAGTAAACCATCTACATGTACAAGGTACGTTCAAAAGTAAACAGGACATTTCAGGAAGAGGTATTTCTAGTGAAGCCATCTATTGGTAATTACATGCGTGGGAAAAGTAGATCCTTCACTGATGTTCTGTCAAATGTTTGTGTCATCAATACAAAAATGAGCATCGAACAAAGAGCTAATATTAAATTTTGTTTTAAACTTGGTAAAACTTTTAACGAAACGTTTCAATTGATGAACCACGTTTATGGTGATGATTGTTTATTCCGTGATTGTTCATGAGTGGTATACGCGTTTAAAAAACGGTATTGACATACATGTTGAGCAACATGTCGGCCAACCAAAATTCGTGATCAACGCAGATTCCATCAAAACTGAGTGTGAGTTCATCAAACGTCAGCCAAAGTCTTCATTGAAATTCATGGAATTGGAATATATCGTATTTTGGCTTAAGATTCGAGCTACCGGAAAGTACACTTGTTCCTCACAAGTTGACTGATGACGAAAAATTGTTTTGGGACGACATCATAAAAGCCAAAAAGGACAAGCATTTCCTTTACAACATTGCGACTGGTGTTTTCAATATGATCCAGAAACCAAGAGCCAAAGTGCCGAGTGGTATGCGCTAGACGAGCCAAAACCCAAAAAATTTCGTTGGGAGAAGTCAAAAGTGAATTTGCTTTTATGATTCCAAGGGCATTATCCACAAAAAGTTCGTTCCACTGTGCCAAACTATTAATGCACAATTCTATCTAGGTGTTTTGAAGCGTTTGGTGCATCGTACTCGTCGTAATGGGCCAGAATATCGTGCAGAAGGAAGTTGGTGTTTCTTGCGCGACAATGCGCCATCTCGATCGACACTTGTGCCCGATTTTTTGTCTAAAAATCGCATTTCAACTGTCAATCACTCGCCGTATTCGCATGATTTGCCTGAAGAAAGGAAAGCGTTTTGTAGACTTATAGAAGCCATCCAAAAGGCTGGTACCGACATCCGGAAGGACATCTCGGCCGATGATCTTTTAGACATGCAATTCGCTGCAAATAAATTAATTCGGTTTTGCCAAAAAACTTTTTGTTGTTATTATTTTTAAAAAGTCCTGTTTTCGGAACGCACCTTGCATGTGTGGTAATTTTTTATTTGTCTATTGAACTGTCTGCTATTGACCTTCTATCAACTAAAATATATAATAAATAAAATAAATATATATTTAAGAGCCATTACTTATGAATTACTATGTGGTAGATTCGATCCACGATTTTTTCAGCTCGAAATCCTGTATAACGAAAAGTAGTGTTCGTTTCGCATAATGTATATGCAAATTTCTCCTAGGAGATAAGGTGCTGATAAAGCTCTGGGTGTGAGATGGGCGTTCCTCAAACAGATACACCAACTTTTATATCTGATTACTCTCACGCATTCGTAGATTGCCACACTGCATGGAACCATTAACATTCTTGATTATATATTAAAATATGTTCGTCTGCTTCCTCCAAAAAACGAAGTTATTACTGATACAGCAACTCTGGAAATATGAAATTTGAGATTAATAATGTGCTACAGGACGTAATAAAAATTCTCTACCAAAATTAACGGAAGGTTTTACGTCACAAATTAACAGAAAATTCGATAACATAAAATTTTTAGATAGGGACCTATAAGGATAACAAGTAAATAACATGTTTTCTTTTGAATTGCTAATAGACTGTTAAAAAGATTGCCATTAAAAACTACAAAAATTGAAATAAAAATTCAGGAAGTATCATATCATAGATTATGGATAAAATCTTTGAGTAAAGGTTTTGGAACTGATAAATATTTTCTTTATATAATTGGTTAGATGATTGTATTTTAATCATTTTATAATATTTTTATCAATCATATAAACGTTAGTATAAATGAATTTGGTACAGTTAACTATATTTTAATTTTAATGTTTTATTTTTGTTCTTTTATAACATACCTATTTCTAAAATAATTCTTATTTCAGATATATCTAATTGATTACGTATTGTACAGGGTACAATATGAAGAGACTTTTTAAAATTGAGGTAGGTACATACACAAATTTTGTAAATATAAAATAATGCAAATGAATGTATCTACTTACATACATTGAATAATCTTGAAATAAAAATTAGATGTTTTAAGAATTTGTTTGTATTTGACAATAGATTAATGAGAGCATATAATTTTAAACAAGTTTCAAGTGTTCTAAGAGGCCTGCAAATATTACAACTTATACGTTGTTAATTAAAACAGTTTTGTGTAAATAAAGGACAAACATTTAATTATTATCCAACACCTAGGTGCGAAATACCCAATTAATATTTTGTTATTTAAATATATCAGTACCTACATCCTAAATTCTAAATTCTGCGAAATGTTAGCATTTATTTTATCGTCCAAAATTTTCCTGTGGTAGTAGGTACTGTAGTACTCAGATAAATATATTAGAGTATAGTAGCAGTATGTAGTGATCAACTTTGCGACGTCAAAATATTATTCAAAATTTAGGTACTTAATACTATTTCAAATATTTAAGTACAAAATTTTATTTCAAATGAAGGTTTATAAAATACATTTGGATATAGTTAACTTGCTGCTTGATTTTAAGATTTTAGCTGAGTAGAATTATATTATTAAATTTTAAAGATATTTAATTTTTGGCATACCCAAATTATACCTCTATTAAAAATAGAAATTATACCTCATCTCATTTCAGAGCAAATCATCGAGGGGGCACTGTCTATTAACTTTTTTACCTAGACTTCTTCCTTTTTCATACGTAGATATTTCACCAGTGCATAATTTCAATTTTTTCTCATGAGAATCATTTGACGAGAAGTACTTTTGCAATCATCAAATTCTTCACTTTTTTGTTTCTATCTTTCCTATATACGCTTGGTATTTTTGGTCTAACCATTGCTAAACCTGAAAAGTGTAAGCATTATATTAGATATTATAAAAATAAAAGCTAAATAGGTATTGAAAACGACAAAATACGTATCTATTAAAACAAATTCTCTAATTCAAAAAAAAAAGGACCACAGTATGTGGAAATTTCCAAAAGATTTCAGAGGAGTAAATGCTGATTTGATTGCTTTTTAACAACACTGATTTGAGATAATAATTTAATGTAGTATCAGTGAAAAAAAAAACAAAATCAGGTATAAAACAGAGGATCTCGAAGGCGAATGGGACATATTATAAAGGTAGTAGCTTCCTTTACTGAATATAAATTCCTAAAGTTACCTTAGCACAATTAAGTAGTCTTTTATTTTTTGCATATTTTAACGAAGTAGAGATTTTGAGAAAACTAACTGCTTCCAGAAAACAATGGATTGCATTTTTACTGCAATCAGTTTCGGATAGCCTAGTGTTTGGGAATGTTCTATTCTAACTAGACGTTTTTTACCTTTTTTGCTAAATTTGAAGATAATTTGATCAATATCGGTATATTTTCATTCAACAAACCCTAAATAGATCAGTTGCAGCAAATGTTTAAAATCTCTTGTCTTTATAGAAAACATTCGTCCACGCAAATGGCACCCTTCGTAAAGGGGCACGTTTTCTTCCCAAATTGGATGAACTTAAAATCCGCCTTTAATGGGCGGAGTTTGCAAACTAAGTGCATGCAAGAAATTTTGGAAAAATATGATTTATGCTAGGCAGGTTAAGGCCAGATTAAGTAGCGTGTATAGTATCTAAATATTCATATTTCATTAAATTTATTATTTTAAATTGGATTTTAAATCGTCAGCTAATGAGAAATTATGGGGTCCGCGCCTAAGGGGCGGAGTTTAAGACTATTCTATTTTGGAAAAAAATTGTAACAAGCAAAGTTATTGTCCAATTTGTGAAAATTAAACAATATAACATATTGGTCTTACATGTTTACTTCCTCATCTAATAATCTCTTTTTCCCTGCGTTGCGTCGCATAGAAATGTTAAGTATTATTAAACTATTCTTAAACTATTTGATTTTTGTTCAACACTTAAATAGAATAGCATTTTAAATAGAAGACGATCCAGATTGAGCCAGTACTGTATTTTTTATTTTATGTATAACGTATTCAAGTTTTCGAGCACATTCTAAAAGGTACAGAAAATAATCACATAGATTTAGACAAGGTTCGTAAACAATCAAGTAAAAGGAGAAGTTACAAAGGAGAAGTTACAAAGGAGAACAATAATGTAAATATTCCAGTGCCGCAATATAATCTTAAGTTTATTTGTTTTTAGTATAAAAGAAAAGGAAGGATAAAAAAGAACATATGTAAGAAGAATTTTTCAATCATCATCCGACTGTTCCGCGAAGGTATAACAATCGTATTTGTTGCGCCATTGTTTTATAAGACACTTATATAACTGTGGGAATTTACTTTCACAAAAAAAAAATAACCAGACATATCAGAGTGCAATCAGCCGAGCGGTCTTCCATCCGTAAGATACCTGTAGAGACGAGCTTCTGATATAAAATTTCTACAAAAGCCCGGATCTACAGGGTAGATCACGAATGTGCCTAGAATTGATTACCATTCCCAGTGGAGAAAGAAGTGTTTAATTAAGCATGCCGATGGCAACGAAATGTGTATTATTTATTTGAACAATCGTGCACAATAATTATATACTCAGTTACACTAATGAATTACAAAAAAGTGGGTACCTATGTTTAAAAGTAAAGTTTTTTGTGTACATTTCACGATAAATTTAAAAAATTGGACGGTTCTTAAATATTTGACTACCTAAGGTGT
The DNA here is from genome assembly GCF_000390285.2 of Anoplophora glabripennis. NCBI lineage: Eukaryota > Metazoa > Arthropoda > Insecta > Coleoptera > Cerambycidae > Anoplophora > Anoplophora glabripennis. The sequence goes on from NW_019417609.1 coordinate 793,759, forward strand.
TACATATACACAATACCTTGATTATACCGAATGTCACCCCACCTTAACTTTGTAATTTATAAGTTTAGAAAATAAATGCCAAATGTTCGTACCTATATAGTTGTAGGTATCAACTAAAAGTATTTTATAATGATTGAATTTTGTACTGACTGTAAATTAAACTTCTAATTTTTCAGATGTAACGCACTGCATATTATTATTTAAGTAAGGTTACAAATATTATGTATGCATTGAGCTACCACAGATTTTAAAGGTCAAAAAAAGTTTAGTTAACTTGCTTATATTATTTATAGTAGCTTCGCTTAGCCGCTAGAAGGCGTTGAAGTTGGCATTTTTTTTAATATTTCACGCATAAAAAAAATCTTAATAGTTAATCTCTCTTATGTAAATCTAATTTGGTTTAACTGAAATAAAGACAGAATATTGTATTATTGAGCTCAGATTCACGATAATTATTCACAGTATGCAAATTATGAACAGCGGTTTTTCACCAAAATCATGTAATTTAATGTTCGTTAAACAGGAATAATAGAATAATTCAAATTTTACAGTTACAATTGGAAGAATGAAGAAATCTGAGCTGTGTGCAATTGCATTAACCTTTTTTGGCTGAATTTTGTGTTGCTATAGTAATTATTTCCAATAATCGATTTGCATTTTTTTCCAATTTGACGCATTCTAGCGGCTAAACAAAAAAACTAAGAGTTAGTTAAGGCGACTAATTCTAAATTCAAAAATTGTGTGGTAGTTTAGTTCTTACGTACATGGAATATTAGGACACCCTGCATAATGAGATTGTTCTAATCACTATTATAGGTAGGTTCATCAAATCATAAAATAATTGAACAAAATTCAATAATAGAAAACTTCTATTTACCTAATGCTACAACTTTCTTATTTAGCAAATTTTTCTTAACTTAAAAATAATAAAGTTAACGTGTGATAACATTTTTAATCAACTATCTAGAAGGTATGGGTTAATTTAAACGCTGGGTAATTTGTCAACCACTTGTCAACAGCTGAGATTTACTGCCCAGTGGCCCAATGCAGCTGTGTTTGTATTTCGTTTGCCCGCGCTCGCATTTTTTAACTGGGCATATACATTTCTACCACCTCCACGTTTAGTTCGATCAGACCTGTATATGGGTATAGCTAAATAAATATGGGAACAATTTTTTCGAATATTTCAATGCCGAGTTATTGCGTTAGCGACCGAACCTGGTACATACTGTCAACCTGTTGGTTCTTCAATTGATAGGTATCGGAAAGACTATAACATCTAAAGACTTGGTTGTTGAAATACTCTGTCTGTAAAGGAAAAAATACTATTTCTTGTTATAATACAAACGTAAAATATTTCGCATACTATTTTGGATTTGTTTAAAAAAACCTAGTAGTGCGACTACTTAGGCCAGCAATTAAAAGTCCCCGTTAGTGAAGGAACTAATTGTTATAAAAATTAAGGGCTGGGTATTTGTGTGTGTGGAGTCCAAAATCTAGTAGTTTATAGACAAGTCAAGGGCCGATCAAATTTTTCCCCGTGTAATTACTTAATAAATAACTGTGGCTTTGTAGAACCCTCGGTTAAACCAACTAATCAATGGTCTACGACTTTTCTGAAAATCGCTTTAGTAATATTTTATTGAAAATCTGGCCACTTAGGCTTAATCAACAACACCTTTATTTTTTATTACATAAGTTCCTCCTACTGACTTAAAATAACAACAGATTGTGTATACCTATATTTTTTGTATATTTTTCAACTCTTGACTAATTCTAACGTTATAATAACAATACTGTCCATTACAAAGCATATTAAAAAGAATTAGACAAATCCATTAACACGTTTTTGTTTGACCGTGATTCAAAGTGAATTCACTTACATTCAACAATTCATTTTAAGTTGTAGTAATTGAGTACGAAAGTACCACTACCTACTTATTTTTAGTACTCGTACCGGTTTTCAAGATATTATCGACAAATGAGGGTAAAATCTTTGGCAATGTATTATGACTAGATAAATGTCTCTAGTGATGCTTTTGTACGCTGCATAAGTCGCCTTCTAATGTAAAATATGTATCTTACTTCACGTTTTGTAAAATTATCGCACCTACGAATGTTAAAACATCTTTCAGGAAATAAATGAGGAATAAAATACCTACGTCAGTGCCCATTTCTTAAGCGGTATAATAAAAGCCTTCTTCCGAATTTCATTTTGCAATGCACTGCAATTACATTAAATTTAGGTATCTTATGCAATATTTCAGATGGTAATTGAAACAGAATGTTTGACATTAGGTAGGAGGGATTATTAATTTTTTAGATATTCCTTGATAAATATGGAAGAAAAAGTGTAAAGTTTTGATTATAAATGTACATAAGAAGATTAGATACATAATATTCGAAACTATACAATTTTGTTTTTAATAAATGTAATGATCTATACTCATGTCACGAGAATTGTAAACAATATGTCAGTTAATTGGTTAATAACGTACTAAAATATATTGGGTTGAAATTTAGTAACTAAGGGTTTTGTAAATATTTCATCAACTGGTAGGTCGTTAGCATATTTAATTAAAATCCGTGCGGAAAATAATTTTAATCATTACTTTTGCGCATGACAGTGTATTTGCGTAGTCTGCTAATAATTTCATAATTTATTCAAAACTAAATGGAACCCCGCGAGAATAACTCCAAAATGTAACTTCCCTAATTTATTTATAAACAATTGTGTTATATGCTTTGTAAGCTGCAGACGTTAGAAAAAGAAAATGAATCGAGTATAATAAATTGGCCGGTCGGTCTGTCGATGTATAAAAAAAGGCCAACATGTGAACGTGGACGCAGAAAAATGAGTTTAGTTCTTTTGACAGCAGGTGCCTTCAATATACCCTCATTCCGCCGTGCGTAAACTTGTTTAAAGCAAATTACAAAAAGGAAAAAGGCGACCTCACTTTTATATGAAACATTTATACCTGCCGCTTTGAGCATCAATAGTTTTAAAAATTACCCTGTGGTCTCTTTGACAGCTTGAAACAGTCAACGGAAATGATGACAAATCACTACGAACTACAAATAAGTGTCGTGCAAAACTGACAGAATTCGGTACTAAAGCGACTTTTAAACGCATGCTAATAATACTACAATAAGGTCAACACTTATCGGTACATTACATAAAATTTGTTTACCAACTACAGACATGCACGTACACACTAACACATACAATACGAGCGATGGTACTTATCTAAAGAAGTTATCAATGTATCCAAAACAATTACGGAGATGACTTGGTGCTGACAGTATGTGAAACGCCGCCGACGCCGACGCCCCGACAGCGTCTATGAGAGACCGGGATTCTGTGAGGGGATATGGAGGGGTGAAATCCTTGCTCTCTGCTTTTACTGGTTCCATTAGACGCCGTCCCGCTCCTGTGACACAGCATTATATTTGTACTAAGTAGTTTACCATGTTTCATATTAGTACAACAAACTTCAGTGTTAATATTATTTTTAATTAAATATGAAAACTTTTACAGGTTTAAAAGGCGCAACGTTGTCTTAAAACTCCTACGACTAACGGTTTTATTATTTACCTTGCAACATACATCTGTGCAGTTCCGGTTCTGAATCAAAGTAGGACGAACAATTTGCTGCACAGAAATCATTTATTACTGGCATACGTACAGTTACAAAGGTCAGCAATTTTGACTTTTGTTTCGTTGCCTCTTTATTCTTTTACGGTTAATTCTAGTATTTTTCTTTTGTTTGAAAACTTTAATAAATTTTATACTGCTTTTAATTGCGTACTTAAATTATACAAGGTGGTTTATAAATCCATTTCGCAATTTCAGTACGTTGTTTTTTAATCCAAATATGAAATATTTTAGACCAAAAGTCCCTGATAAAGAAATGGCGTAAAATCACTGGTTCTGGTGTCGAAATAACAACATATTTTAGGCTATTTTTTTCACCTCCTAATATATCTGTCATAAAAAATATATGCATAAGAAAATGATAACCAAATATTTAATTGACAATTAAACTTACTTGATTGTTGAAAAAAATAGCCTTTATGCTACTAATTTATTTTGAATAACACCTAACTACCCTGTATTTATTGTGTTTGTGGAAATTTGCCTAAATAATTTTAAAGGAATGTTGAAAAAAATTTCCCATATCGAATTTATAAATAAAATAAGTTTTGGGCCGGAATTTTTATCATGTTAAAGTTAAATGCGTAAAATAAACCAACTCTTACAGTTGCCATACCGACTATTTTTATTATATGGTCCAATGTTTATGTTCAGTGTGTGTAATATTACAATGTATGTAGCCGATAATGAACAATTTGGACTGTTTTAGGAGAAATATGTTCCTAAATGGGCACTAATCTGAAGCCGTCGATTGCATTGTTACATGCAGACTGTAAAAATTGTAGATAACTGTAGACGCAATAAATAGAAAAAATAATAATATAGGGTATTTTCCGCGAATTTTAAAGTCTGATAAAACAAAGTGTTTCCATAAGTGACGTATATTAAATATAATCAATATTTATGTTCAAGTCAACTGAATAAAACGTGCTGAATAATACATATTAAAAGATTTGGACTAATTCTGCAACAATCGACAAACAGAACTGAAATTGTATATTTTGAGGTTGTACGTGCCGATTTTTCCAGTTAAAGCATTAAGAATATTAGAAGTACAATAGGCAGAATTGAAGCGATGTTTTCAAAATGTAATAGCATTGATTACTTGCAGTTTTATCCATTACCCGTATTGCCATTTTAAAAATTTACTTTTGGTTAATCTTTTGACATTATAAAATTGTATTTGTAGTAAAATATATTTAGTTTAAAAATAACATCATAAAACTCAGACTAAATAATTCGTATATTTAATATTCCGCAAACAAAATAGAAAGAAAACGAAAATGTTATTTTTTATAATTCAGTGTTACATAGGACTACGAAATCGATTACCTAAAAATGGGTAAATAAATAGGTATTTACTACCTATTTATTTACCCATTATAACTAGGAATATTAAAATAACAGTAGAGACCCAAAAAACGGTTTACATTACATTTTTGGATTTATTAGCGATTATTAGGTGTTGTACCAAATGGTTTCTGAGGTAAAATCTATGCGCACTAAAAAATATCAGTGTTAACCAATAACAATTGAAAGTATACATAATTACACCTAATGAAATTAAATTGAGTTTGAGAATATGTCTTCTTGTAATATGTTACAATAAGTAAGTAAAAATATGTATTGACTAATCAGTGAAATTATAGATCATAAATATTAATTAATTTCACTAATTTTAGAAACAGATAAACCTGAAAAGTGCTATAATTGCAATTTTAATAATAATGTTTTATAAACTTTAATTAACTGAACATATTCCTAGACCGAGTAGAGAAATTCTGATCTGATGAACTCTGATTTGCATATGATCACGTCAATTATGAAGTATCTACTAACTGCAGATATTAAAAGAAATATACGAAAATATGCGGTAGAAAATTTGAAGAAACACCATTTTTTGTTTCTTGTTTACAAATATTTACTACTAATTACCTACTAAATTAGTAAATGGTAGTACATCATATATACAGAGTGTCCCACGGTAACGAGACATTAGACATATTTTAGAGACTACTTCGATTTTAATTTTGAATATTTGGGCATTATTGCAATTTTGGAGTGGAGAGGTCAACTTTCATAAAAGTTTCCTATTCTTAAAATTGACCGTTTTCATATATTTAATTTTTTTTCAAAAGTTAGAGTGCTAAAATTATAGGGGACATAACTAAAACTCAAAGCTTCCCTGCCATAACTTCAAAATGACTTAATTTCATACAGAGTGGTAGAAATTTTAATGCCGAATTTAGTCGACTTTAAACCATCCTAACTTTTTTTTAAATGGAACACCCTGTATATTTTTGCGCAACCTGATGATCAATTTTGTTCTCTTTCGAATGGTATAATGGTTCCCTATACCTATCTCTTCTAGTTTTTAAGGTATTTACTGTTTTTCGTGCAGTCAACGGATATCGCATAATTTCTTGCGAGGATGACTGTGAAATTTTTAGTGGAACTTCAAAACAAGCACCAAATCTGTCACCAGTTTATTGTTGTCAATTTAACACATACAGTGAATGATTATTTGAGTATTATTTATTGTTAAAGAATGCTGACATTCTAAATTTATTATTTATTCATGGAGAGTGTCAGAAGATAATAAATAGGACTTGCAGGTAATTTTCAAAATAAATCGAACTAATCTCTAAAGTATGTCTAATGTCTCGTCACCCTGGGACACCCTGTATATTAAAATATAACAAATCTTATGGCCTATAAACCAATATGAAATTTTAGGTAACAGAAAACTGTCAACTGTTACTTAGTACTTCTACTTTTCTTATTTAGGTACTTAAGCTTAAAGCTTGTACCTACCTATACTTGTCTACAACGCACTTTTTTGTGAAGCAACATATTGACGGGTTTAGTCGTTATTTTCAATAATACGGAAACAAGAAATGTAGTGCCTACGATACACCATAAGTAATTGCTCTACTTATATTTAACACAGTATTTTTTTTCAGCCATACAAAGGTAAACATAATTAAAATATAAATATTTTACTGTTTAGGTTTACTTTAAGAAAATTCTAAATCAAACATACCTATTGATTTGCGCATGTAGGTAGGTACAAAGCGTTGCCAGATTTTTTTTCGGGCAAAGCGGGATTTTGAAACTTTTTGAATAAAAAAGCGGGATTCTTTCGTCCCAAATCCGGACGTACTACGGGTTTGTATAATTGATGCCTAAAAAAAAACAAAGGTCTCACTCTTGTCTTCAAAAATATCGATGTCTAAAAAAAAAGGACGTTAATAACAGACCTGGAAAAAATCATTCGAGAGGCAGGAAAAGCGGGACTGAGTGTGTCCCGTGCGGGATATTTAATTTTGGGTTAAAAAGCGGGACGTCTGGCAACGCTGGTACAAACCGACACAAATAAGTTTGCGTCTGAGAAAGCTCCGCTCATAAGTGCGTACTGGATATGGCAAGCGAAATGCTCTAGAAGCCGCTCTTCCAAATCACCGCGCCTGCGTCTTTTCCCTTCTAGTCGAATGTGTTCATTCTCAATCTCGCGCAGCTTTGTCTGAGTCACAAATACAAACTGCGTATCAGTCTACACGTATTGCATATAGAGGACCATATAGGTGGACCAATTTCATGATTTTTAGAGAGTTTCTCTTATTTTCTTATTTTTAAGATAAGAAAAATTAGCTTAGATGTCATGTGATTAAATTTTGAGAAATACAGGATGCCCTTCACTTTAAACTTTTTTCTCTTTATGAAAACATTTGATTTTTATAAAGAGGTTTATTATTCGTTATTTGGATAGAATGTAGTGGCATAGGTACGCCATATTTTCTGTAAATTCAAGGTTTTCAATAACACAAACTTTATGTTTTTTTTTAGTCAATCACCATATATATATTTCGATCACTTAAATCTGTGTAAAATGATGTATCACAAAATAATTTAAAGTATAAACATTAACAATTATAATTATGTAGTCAGTGTCTTGATGCCTATGTACTCTCTATGTGCTATGCATTTTTTATTGATTAGCAAATACGTTCTTGGGTGCTCTTAATTATATTAAGAAACAATTTAATTACAAAAAAAATCATTTCGCATAACTATCACATAGGTACATTTCAAAAGACAAAAAAAATCTACAATCTGATATAAATATACTTACTGGGTTCTATAAAAAAATTCTTTAAAAAAATGCATCCACCTTTTCTTGAAAATCGAGCACATAAATTGTTTCTCTTTTTCAGAATGTAAAAGAAATCCCCTATTTTTTCTCAATATGTTATGATATTTTATCCAATTATTGTACCTAAATTCTTTCCATCAGAATAAGTTCCTTCTTTCGCGAAACATTCAATGAATACATTTGTTTACTTTGATACCTTTAGTTCTGCTTTCTTATTTGTCTTAAATCATAAGTACGCTTACATTTTTTTTTTCTAAAAATAAATCCAAAATTGTTAAAATATGCATTTTTTCTATAAATTTTGGTTAAATGATGCTTAACTGTAAACGTGTAGGTATACTTTACACATAATTCAAACATAAAAAACATAATCCAATATACAAGGTGTCCCGGAAATGGTGGGCAATCTCTCGGATATGGATAGATAATGAGAAAATAATGTCACAAGATCATATAAAATTTTTTCCTCCGGGCTCACCCTGTAGAGTTATTAGCTCTTGAAGTTGAGAATTAAAAATGTTTTTTTTGCTGTAACTTTTGTATTTTTCAATAAATTTTGAAAATTTTTTGGCTGGATCTATAATTTTTGAAGCTGCTTTGGATGATAATATGAAATCCTCGATAATAATTATGGGGGCCCGGGGGCAAAGCACCCCCCACCAAAATTTCTAGAAAAAAAATTTTTGTTCCACTATACCCCAAATTTTCCATCATTTTATAAAAATTTATGGTATTTTACGTAAAAAAGGTATACTTGTTGAATATCCATAAAATAGATATTTTTTGAGATAAACCCGTTTAAAGAGGAAGGTACCATTTAATTTGAGACATTTTATTTAATTGAAACACAGATTTAATCGTGGTTGGCTTTGACATGTCAGAGTATGCCAAAGGCAATTAAATTGTCAAACTTGTCAAATACGTAGTTTTAAATCTAAGACTCATCTCATAACTCATAATTTGTTATAAAATATGGAGTATTCCAATGAAGAATATGCTGATATGCATTTAATGTACGGGCGGGCTCTTTGTAATGCTTCGGCAGCAAGAAGATTTTATCAGCATTCTTATCCTAATAGAAGGATTCCGGATCGCAAAACTTTCGAACGTATTGATCAAAGATTAAGAGAAACTGGTAAAATACGATTACTATTATTAAACAAAATGGATATTAAATAAATTTTAATGTCTTTAGGTCAGTTTGCTCCTGTTACTGCAAACAGGGGTGCCCCGCGAACAGCACGTACAGTTGAAGTAGAGGAAAATATACTGGACGAAGTTGCTGCTCATCCAACAGTTAGCATTAGGTCATTATCTTCTTTTACCAATGTTCCAAAGACCACTGTTGCAAGAATCCTTAGAGAACAGCTTCTTCACCCTTACCATATCCAAAAAGTGCATGCTCTTAATCCTGATGATTTTCGTGCAAGAGTACAGTTTTCTCAATGGTTTCTTCAGAGACATGAGCAAAATCCTATGTTTACGAGATTAATTCTGTATACTGACGAAGCAAGTTTTGGGAGGAATGGAGTTATTAACTCCCATAATTTACATTATTGGTCTGATGAGAACCCACACGCTATTATTGAAACTAGGCACCAAAGACAATTTTATGTTAATGTTTGGAGTGGAATTATTGGTCCTTACTTATTGGGTCCATTTGTGTTACCCCCTAGACTGAATGGTCAACGTTACCTAGATTTCCTTGTGCATCAATTACCACAACTGTTAGAAGATGTTGATCTTGAAACCAGAAATGCACTGATATTCATGCACGATGGGGCGCCGCCTCACTTTAGTGCTGCAGTAAGGGACCATTTAAACGAGGTATATCCTAATCGCTGGATAGGTCGCGGTGGACCTATTCATTGGCCTGCCCGAACTCCAGATATGAACCCACTTGACTTTTTCTTTTGGGGGCACTTGAAAAATCTTGTTTATTCCACACCTGTAACCACTAGAGAAGAATTAGAAGAAAGGATTTTTTATTGTGCAAATGAAATACGACAAAATCCTGAAATGTTATGGAGAGTGCAACAGTCTTCTGTTAAACGAGCTCGTATTTGTATAAGAGAAGGTGGAACTAATATTGAGAATTTATTATGAATTATATTAGTTACAAAATTTTGATTGTCATGCACTTTTCGTTTAGTTAGTTTAGTTAAGTCCAAATTCTCATAATTTGGAACACTGCTATTGCAAATTATTTGTCCTTTATTCTGATATGTAAAAGCCAACTACGATTAAACCTGTGTTTCTGTTAAATAAAATGTCTCAAATTAAACAGTACCGTTGTCTCTAAACTTGTTTTTCTACAAACGTCATTAAGGTATAATTTTAACGCATGCTGTCAGTCAATTTCATTTTATGATACTAGTGTTAAAAGTAAGTAAAGTTAAAAGTGTAAAAGTAAAGAATTATTTTTAGCACCAGTGTTAAAAGTAAGTCATGTGATTTACCTTTAAGACCACTGTTATAAAATCACACTTTAGAATCTGTCAGTACACGTTAAAAATTATACAAAATTATATTTTATGGATATTCAACAAGTATACCTTTTTTACGTAAAATACCATAAATTTTTATGGAAAATTTGTGGTATATATATATACATATAAAAAATTTTTTTCTAGAAATTTTGGTGGGGGTGCTTTGCCCCCGGGCCCCCATAATTATTATCGAGGATTTCATATTATCATCGAAAGCAGCTTAAAAAATTATAGATCCAGCCAAAAAATTTTCAAAATTTATTGAAAAATACAAAAGTTACAGCAAAAAAAACCATTTTTAATTCTCAACTTCAAGAGCAATAACTCTACGGGGTTTAGCCCGGAAGAAAAAAATTTATATGAACTTGTGACATTATTTTCTCATTATCTATCTATATCCGAGAGATTGCCCACCATTTCCGGGACACCCTGTATATTATTGCACTATTTCAATATTGACTCTTAATATTTTGTTGACTTAGCGATCAAACCAGATAAAATACTGTCCGGGTAAGTTTTAAAACATATTAGAAAAATTTTAGATCCTATTTCTACTTATGTATTAAGTATTAGCGATATATGGAGTAATTAGAGTGTAATTTATATGGTGGATAAAACAGGTTTAAGTGAAACGAAAGCCATGCATCCACTCTACTGCTCAGAAAGTAATGTATTGATCGGCAGATGATGGCGGTTCACGTGGGGAAAAGGGCGAATAAGACCGGCGCGCACATGGAGAGGGTAAATATCCGGATAAAAAAGGGCCGTTGGGATGGCATTTCAACAACTCTGGGAGTTACAGTGTAATGGTTGCCGACGTCGGTTACGTTCAAATTTTAATTGTCTGCGATTTTTTTTACACAGTTACAATTTTCTTAGGTTTGCCACTGATGGTGTAAGGTGAACTATAAAATCGGCAAAATATTGTCTTTATGCTTGCACACTTAAAGTCTGAACCAAAAGCTTTAGATTTCATTAAATTAAACTTAATTTTTATTTCTAAAATAACTTGATTCATGTAGGTACTGCCTAAAGCAGCATTGTCGTATTATTTTTTTTAGGAATTTATTAGAAATAAAAGTATAAATACCTACCTATCAACTTTTCAAATAATTTAGAAAACTGAAGTAAAGCTAAGATAAACTCATCTATAGTAACTGGAGTACTATGACGTTTAACTTTCCTTGGACTCCTAATATTCTTATATCGATAAGTGGCTTAGTTTTCGAGATACAGGGTGTTAGCATTATTGAAAAATATAACATTTACCCAATATCTTTGACGAAGACTGCGAAACTTTGTCTTGCAACTTAATAGATATTAAACATTAATTGATGTAGAAATAGTAGGAGAAACTACCACTGAGAACTGTAGATATTGAGTATTTTGGAAATTTTATCAGTATATTTAATTTCTAATTATATTTCAAAGAAAAAAATACATTTTTCATTGTATTCGGAAAATAAACCATTTTTCATTTATTAGCTATTTTGACCACTTAAAATAAACTTGGCAGTTGAATGATTGGACAGCAACCCTAAAACTTACAGAAAAAAAACTGTTGACAGTTATTTTTAAGATATAATTTGAGATAGAGGGTAATCATCAGCAGTTAAAAAAACCATTGGTGTTCGAATTTCTAAGAACAGTACCATTTAGAGAACTCTAAAATTTGTAAGCAAGATATTTGCGGGACTTTTGATAATAATATCGTATTTATAATAACGTATCCTAAGTATAATTTTTTTTGCGAAATGAGTAGTGTTCCAACTTGCCGTCAATTTATATAATTCTGCGGTATAGGCACACTAATTTTATTAAAAAGAATAGTAATTAGAACCTCAGAGGTACCTACTAGCATATGCTTGTTTCTACAAACTCTGCATCATCAAAATTAAATCGTTTAATTTATAGTAGGTAGGTATAGGTTTATTGAACTTTTTTTCTTAATGTAATACAAATCCTGAGATATTTTACGTATTTTAATTACAGGATGTATAGAAATGTGATAATACTTATAATTATTTAGAAATCTGTGTCGTAGGTACCTATATACCTATGTTAATAATAATTTAGAAATTTTTATGCCAGAATAAAAATGCAGGAGTAGATTAGTTGATGGGGATTGTAAAAAATAATCTCAAATAATTCTATAGCAATATTTAAATTTAATAGAAATATACTTACAATTAATTCATTTTGTCAATTTTAAAATTAAGAAATATATTTCAGTATATTAGAAAGCATTAATTCCATCCTATTCGAAAAATAAATAAGTAGGTAACTTGTCACAACTTAGATAAATTAACATTGATATATTGAACAGAACTAAACTGAAAATTAGCAAAAATTATTTATGTAGGTAATTATTGTGTAGGTTCCTACTAAAAATCATTGCAGTTCTTACATTTGATTGTTCCACTATTGATGAAAGATGTAATTTATACACAGTTATTGAAAGTTTTCTATAGAGTTGACTACGGAATATTAACAAGTACTACGTTCTTCGCCTCTTCTATGCATCTGATTAAATTAATCAGATGCATAGAAGAATCATATCTTATCTTTGCAACAGATGTCAACATGAAATATATAGAGATCAAAATTTGAACAGATAGGTGTAACTTCAGGAGTTCCTCGATGTTCTTTCCTTGGTACCCTATTATTTAGTCTACAAATGGCATTATTGACAATAATTGACAATTTAACAGTAAATTGTTTATTTTATGCAGATGACCATAATTTTTCTTTATAAAATTTCTAATCTCAATGATTGTCTTCGCTTTAAACATAACTTGAATTTAATTAATGATTGAAATGTTAGAAATAATTTGTATTTAATTCCAGATAAACGTAATGTATCATTTACCATTAAACAAACAATATGGAAAGTTTTGATTACACACTTATTAATAAAGTTTTCTTCAGAATATCTTTATGATCCTGTTGTCATATTTAACAAAAAATTAAACTTTGCAATCATATTCAAATATTATTAGCAATACATATGTAAAAAGCTTTAAGATCTATTGTAGAAATAATATCAATTTTTGAAACGATCTTGTTTTTAAATTTCTGCACTGTAAGTTTAACTTTTTATTTAAATTACTCCATAATCCAATCGACTGCAATCAAACTTCTGGCATACTTAATTTACACATGCATTACGTCAACTAAATTTTACTTATCGTCGTCCTATGATACAATATTTGTAGATTTCCAAAAATATTTTTCCTGCCCACCTTAAGAAAATAAAAATTTTAAAATAAAAAAAGGGCTCTGTTGTTATTCATATGATTTATTTGATCTATGTTTTAAATTTTTGTAATTATTTCTTTTCCATTTATTAAACCTCATTTGTTTGTACATGTTCGGTTTGTTGTTCGGTAGATGTTCCCACTTATTTTTAGTCAAATATCCCAAGGAATTTTATTAAAGAATGATTTATTATGATACATTTTGAACATCTACATATGAAACTTAAAATAATAAATAAAATAAAATGTAAATTCTATTTTCAAGCTACAAACAATATGAAATTCAGTTGTTTCGGAGTTCCAATAAAATGCAAATAGCACGCCATCATGATGCACGATGAGAGTTCCAAGAAAATATCAAAGAAGCTGAAAGAAAAATTGATATTTATGTTTTCATAAAACATTTGGTCGTATTCTAGAGCATTCTGTTTTGAATAATATTTAGAAACATAATATATTACTCTTAAAATATTTTTTTTTGTTTATTAATTATATTTAAACCAACGAATATATTCTACTAGTTACAAAAATTGGTTTAAAACAATTATTGAGTATTGATGCTGCTATATCTTACAGTAATAATAAAATAACAATTTAAATTTTATATAGATAGATATTATTACCTATACTTAGATAGAAGTGACAACAAATCAATGTTTTTCTTGATAGTTAAGTATAATCTTATTCTACAAATATCTATTGGGTATTCCAACAGTTAAAATATTATATCATGCCGTTTAAATATTTAAACTAGGGCTGTAGTAAATTAAACAAGGAAATACTCCAACTAACGTAAATGTAAAACTGAAAGCTCAACTGCAGCGTACTGCTTTCAGGTAGCTTCTGTCCTCTGTGGCAATCACTGGAACTTAAAGCTTCAGCTGAAGACTTCCAGATGTCGCAAGTGTACACAAATTATGTATATCTGGCTAACGTAGTTTTAAGATTGAATTTTAATAGGTATTTTGTTAGCGAGTAGAATTATAGACAAATTAAAAATGGGTATATGTAAAATTTATTAACTTTCTCAAGACTTTTCGAAACAAGATTTGATTCAAAATTATATTTAATAAACTAATTTGAAAACTTGAATAAATTGTAAACAGTATATTATATACGTATACTAAAATATTATAAGGTTGAATCGATTTTTTTTAAAAGTACATATTTTTGTGTAGGAAAAACATAGTATATCAAACATTAATTTGTTCAACTTACAGGTTCACCAAAATTAAATTCAACAATAATTTATTTTGTCTAACTTCATAAATTTTAACTGCATCAGATGGAATTTTTACTTACGAATTCAGTGATAATGATAGTTTGAGGTTTGATCAGGGAAATAATCACTAAAATAGGTACTTATATTCATAGTTTGTAGATACAGAGTGTTTTGAAATAAATGCATTTCTTCAAAGGGTTAATAGAATAATTTATTTCAAGTAAATAGTTTCATATGAATGTAGGTTGTAGTTCGCTTAGTTTTTAAGATACATGATGTTGAAATTTATAAGAAATATAATAATAATAGATTTTCTGAAATATCTCTAAAGGAGTTTTATGTAGGTTCATTAAATTTGAGATACTGGTTTGCCTAGAAGTAAAAACCTACAAAGTTGATTTACAAATATATCAATCAGTAGCGGAGATACGAGGACTAGGAGCCTCAGAATTTCGACAACAATGAATAATGTGCTAATTCGATTAGTGCTTTTTATTACCATTTGAATTTCTAAGAAAAAAGATTTCCTACATTTTATTCGATAGTCGTTTGAAAGTTCTATTTTTTATACAGGGTAGGAAAGTACCGATGGTCTATCTGAAGTTACGTGAGAGCGATAAAGTAAGCCATAGAAATCCATGCGACAGAGAAGGATGGCTATAATGAAAGCGTCTCTTAGTCACAGCCCGTTTCGCCCTTCCACAAATAAGATCCACTTCTTATTTGTGGAAGGGCGAAATGGGCGTTGACTATTAGACGCCTTCATTATAGCCATCCTTGTCTATCACATGGATTTCTATGGCATACTTTATCACCCTCACGTAACTTCTGATAGACCATCGGTACTTTCCTACACTGTATTAAACTGAGCTTACAAAATACTGTACTATTTTTTGGAAGCTTTTGCTTTAGAAAAATTATAAATTTTTATTCCTATGATTTTTGATACATTACGTTGTATTTAAAATTGCATTTCTGACAAACAATTTTCATAAACTGTACTCTAAATCTGCTCGTTTTTCGTTCAAGAGATCTCTAAGAGATCTTATTTCTTATAAATTCCGTTGGTAGTAAAAAGCACAAATTAATTTTGTAGAATACTAATTGGCATCGAAGTTCTGAGGCTCCTAGTGGTACTGATCCCTTATATCTCCACCACTGGTTGAAATAATTGTAAGTTCTTAGTGGGTTTTTATTTCTGCATAAATCAGTGTCCCAAGTTTCATAAGTCTACAATGAAACATCCTCAGTTTTTTAAAAAAATGTGATATTTTTTTCCAACTTCAACACGACTCACGTTCATGTCAAACTTACTTAAAATAAAAATTTGTTGACGTTACCCCTTTGAAGGAACTTAGCTCAGGAATATCCTGTACCTATATTAGTAAATACATAAGTACTGCGAAATTTCAAAAATTAAGTTTTGGAAAGTGTTCAGAGAAAACATGATCGTTAACGTATACCTATTTATGTAATATAATTTTTAGCGTTAATGTTTTTTTTCTCTTACAACAATACTTTTAGAATACACTTTTCAAATTTATAGATCTATTCTAGTTCCCAGACATGACTTTTTTATTTTACTGATTGTCGTATCTACTTATAAAACACGGGTATCAATATATTCTATTACATATTGCTGAATTAATAGTGAACCGATACATTTAAAATAAAGTAAATAAAGTAAAAAATAAGTACTTTGTGAAATTATTTAATTCTCTATAAAATCGGAAGTTCAAAAAATTGGTTCCAAAATGTTTCTATGTTCTTATTTCGTTTTGAGTAAAAATTGTAGACTGCAAATTGTCTCTTTTGCCATGTCTTTTTATTTTGATATGCAGGTATTTCCGTGATTCCATCTTCTGATTCTGAATAATGTTTTGCTCCTTATTTTTACGTTTTGTCACGTTTAAATACTTTAACAACAAAGGAATAGTTTGCGATAAAATTATCGATTACTTATTGTGAACAGTCTAAATTAAAAAAAACTAACACAACAATTATTAGTTTAGAAACAGAAAAATGCAATTGGTTAGGAATTAACAAGTAGATTATTCAGAATTATAAGTATGTTGGCTCTGTTAATACCCACCTAATTAGAAAAGTATTATTTTTTTAACATTATTGCTATATTCGAACATGGAGAAATATGTAAATAATCTAAAATAATTGATACAGTACCTATTATTTAGTTAAAGGGTCCGATGTAAACGGTATAACCAAATTTAATGGAAATGGTAGAATGCATTATACAAGGTGTTTTCGAAAGAAGTAGAACAAATGGTGACGGTGAGTCTACGGCTAAAAAGAACACGTTTTGCATAAAAACACCTTAGTAAACTCCTCAACAATTTTTCCATAATTTCTGCCCCTTGAAGGGGAATGAAATAAGCATCCCCTAAGTAATCTTTTGCTACAACTTTTTTGTTTGCCAAAAATTGAATATTCAAAAATACATATCTGATAGTCTGGTTTATTTTAAAACATTTACCTTTCTTACTTTTTTTTAATTTAAAACCAACCTTGTACGAATATTAACAAAAAAGTAAATTCATTATCGTTCGCATTAGGTACAACTAGCACGATTGCAACTAAAAAATATTTAAACTATTAGATCTTTAGTGACTTTTGCCAGTGCTTCCTTGGATTTGCCACTCAATAATTTTATTTCTTTTACTATAACTTGGGAAGAATTATGGCAAATAATTTTACTAATGATGAATATGTTGACACGCTGCAAGTATTTTATGCCGCAGCAAGAAGAATGCACGGTTAGTTTTAAAGCAAAAAAGTAAAAACTTTAAAATAAACCAGTCTAGCTGATATGTATTTTTGTTAAACAAAAAAGTTGTAGCAAAAAATTACTTAGGGGATGCTTATTTCAACCCCCTCCAAAGAGCAGACATTTTCATTATTGATATATTGCACATGCATTAGTAGAGAGTTTATGTAAAACTGTTATACCCTTTTTAGTTTTCATAAATTACAGCCGCTATTCCATGTTTTTTTTTGGAATTTTGGGAACTTTGAGAGACTGTACCTCCTACGGGGTGAACATGTTACTAAGGTCATATTTATGCAAAACGTGTTCTTTTTATATGCAGATTTGTGGTACTTCTTTTGAAAACACCCTGTATAAAACCGTACGTTTTAGTATTATTTATTTCTTATAAGGAATCCATTAATCCAATAAATTTGTCAGTTGCTAATAATGTTATTTTGATGTATATGTTCCGGATTTTTTTTATTTCTATATCCCAGTTTGACATATATCTATATTTTTGATTACAAGATGTCTTACATGGGATAAAATTAGATCAGTTGATATCGCTCTACCGTTTTATACCGGATAAAACAAAAGAAAGTTAATATGCGAAAATCAACAGAACCAAAAAACCATTATTCTTTACATGTAAGATGAGCTGAGCTATATGAAGAAATAACAAAAACAAGAAAGTTTCCATCTCTTTTTTATACCTTTAAAAAATTATTGATGTTATTAGGAATTCCATACTGCATCAGAATTAGTACAAATGTATATTAAATTAAATATAGGTACATACTATTGAGTTTCCTGTAAATTTCCTAAGTTTTTGTATATTTCACTGTATTGCTGATATTAACTTTGTAAAATTGTCGTTATCTCAATTAAGCTTTAACATTTGTACCTATCAAGTATTTAATATAAAGTATTTTAGTGGTAAGTGTGGTTCAGATAATTACTTACTGAGAAAGTGTCAAAGAATTAGAAGTCTTTACTTCTACTCAAGTAGGTATCCTAAAGAATTCAGTCAACTATCACAACCAACAAATGTCACAAAAACAATGGACTGAAATGCGCAAAAATATATCGAGTTAAATACACTACAGTATAATTTCACACCAACTTTTCGTCTAACTTGTGAAGTTTATGAAAGCATACTGATCTCCACAATATCAGTAGCTTGAGCAATAAAAGGGATCATTGTCAAGTTAGAAAATTTATGGCCCTAAATTCGACCTTCCCTTATAACTAGGCATTGTACACCGTGCGAACATGTTGCACCGTGCCTGAACAGGGCATTCTAACAAAAGATGGCGGCAGTAGTAGCGGTTGTAATTCCCCACGTTCATTGGTATCCGTCCGCGTTTAAATCTAAAAAGCACCTCAAATCTAGGTTGAACAAAATAAATTCTAAAAACTTTGAAATAATTAAATATCAAATTTTATGTCGCAAGATGCTCATGATTCTTTCAGTTTATAGAATTATTTTAGTATAATAAATTGAAAAAAACTTTAGAAACACTGGAATTTTACAGTGTCCAGACACCTTTCGAATTTATATGTAGAGGATAAATACATATATTTGCACATACATTTAAATATATTCCGATAATAAAGAGTACAAAAGACATGAATATTCATACAATTTTAGCATAAATAGAAATAGCTACAAGTTTCGTCGAACATTCATGAATTTTGTTTGAAAATATGACAAAATTTCTAAATTGTAGATAATATTTTCACAGTTGTAAAACACAATATGGACAATGTAGAATGTTTTTGTTTTTAAACATTACGTATGAACGCCTGACGTGACACAAGTAGCTAGACCTATTCCTGCTACAATTGTGTGGCTATTCATAACAAAGATGCATCAGTGAAACATTGAAGACTTTACATATTTAGACAAAATGACTTGTTTAGTTTTGATGTGCTCTTTTTATTGTTTATAAATTTCTAACCGATAGGTAACGTTTTCATACAAATCTGCTGGGAATTTGTTGTTGTTTAAATAGATACAATGTTTTGACAAATTAATATTTTACCACTTGTGACTTGCTGAGTTTTGCGAAATTGTTCTTCATACTTATTTACTGGTAATAACGAACAAGTAAAATTTTGTTTTTAAATATTCGCTTGACATAAAAACAGTTTAGGTACTTAATTCAAAATTGCTCACATAAACACAAAAATCACTTTTATGTGTGTATAGTCTATTTTCAGTTTATCTGCATAGTTAGATATTACTGCATTTTTTAATTACTTCCATTCGACTAAGTGTTATCAATCTTTAAATAAACATCTTAGTACTTCTCTGTGTGCCTACAATAATAATGTGAACTAACTAATTGATAAATTAAACAATTAATTTGTATTACGTTACTAGTACGGCCAAAAAACCGTGGAATTTTAATTGCCCTGGAAAACTTGGCAGAACCAGTGTTTTGAGCAAAGGATTTTGTCGCGGTGTGCCGTAATTAGTTTGTTGTATGTTTATCAGATAGGATGGTTTAATTCAGAGAGTGCAAGCGAAGTTAGGCTGCATTTAGGAGTTCTAATATAAACCCAGTAGGCCGGTGGCTGACGGCGTGTCGGGCTGTGCGACAGCTGTGCGCCGCGCGATTGTCTCGGGATGATTGATGATCTAGGACGGCTGTGAGCCCGGCCACCCTTGAATCTCGGGCTCGGGGTTCCACTCCGATTCACTATACTTACAACCTCTACTCTACTTTGTACTCTGCTTGGTCTACTCTTCTGTGTTTCAACAGCAAAATGTTACTTTGTGCTACAGAACACTGTCTAAATCCATACAGTCTACTAGTCCAAAGTCAACAAAGCACTCAAACAATTAAAAGTCTTTGCTGGTGAAGCCGGACGTGGTAATAGACGGCTTAAATAAATCAAGACAGTGATGTAGTAAGAGTTATTTTAGTTGAGAGAGATACTTTTATACGATGTGTATACGGGGACTCCTCAGAAAAGTATAGTAAAGAACGGAATATGATGAAAAGCATATTTGATGTCGTACCACTGATAGCTTTCTTTTTACTCAATGATGGTAAAATAAAACTAGAGTTGTTCCATATGTGAAATTTCCTATATTTGCGAATACGAATACAAATAATTTAAGTTGATATTCGTGAACGCAGTAGAGGAAAACGCTCTTCACACCTGTTTGAAATAATTTAAATAATTTTATATGTATACGATGACGTAAACATATACAGGGTGTCCCAGAATAACGTGTACAACGGAAGACCACAGATTCGTAGACTTAAAATAGGCAGATTTAGGCTAATTCACCTATATCCGAAATCGCTTCGTTTGGCCGCTAGATGGCCCCAAAGTTCATGAAATTTTTTTGGATTTTTTTAATCTCTTATAGAATTTTGATTAAATGAGCGGTTTGGGTACAAAAAAATATTTTTTATATGTATACATTATCTTCCCACCCATATTACAATACTTAACAAAGTGCTAGTAGGTAGATTTTATAGGTTGACTGTAATTTCAGTTTGATCTTTAAATCATTGTACCTACCAATTCCGTTTTACTAGAAACGGAATAATAAATATTCACAATGAACATGTGTATACTCAAGAAACTCCACATGCTGTCAAAGTGAAACATTATCAGTGTGAATTTCACATCAATGTTTGGTTTGGGATCATTGATAGCATTACTATTGGCCCTGTTATTCTGCCCAATAGACTGAATGGGGAATTTTATTTAGAATTATTGCAAAACCCGAGTTATTGTAAGATGTGCCGTTATTACTCAGAGCTTGGTTTATGCACGATGGCGCTTCACCACATTTCACTCTAAATGTCCGGCAGTGTCTGAACCAAAGATACCCTCGTCAATGGATCGATAGAGGAGAAAATGTTAATGTTAATTGGCCTGTACGTTCACCAGACTCAACACCTTGCGACTATTATCTTTGGGGCACTCTGAAAACGACAGTGCATACTTCCACATCTAACACTGAAGAAGAGTTGTGGAGGCAAATCCAAAATGCCATAAATGTTTTAAAAATAGCCCTTAAGAACTGCAAATGGTGTCCTTTAAGTTTATTCGCCGAATTAACCTTTGTTGGTGGTCATTGTGAACAGTTTTTATAATAAGTTGTACTAAATTTAATAACACCAACTTACTTTTATCTTCAACATATTTTATTGTATTCGATTGTATTTACGAGTTCAACAAAATTGTTAATTCAATAAAATTAGGCACGTTGTAAATAATTTGTCGTCTATATCCATATCGAAAAATGAAGTAACTTGTGGTATATCTTATCGTAGTAAACATTCATTAAGAATTGGCAGTAGACCAGTGCTTAAGTCTTCAAAAATGGTAAAAAGTGAAAAAAAATTATAGTAGGATGAAACCCATTGGAAAAGGAAGAGAATATAACAGAAATGAAAAGAAAAATAATTTACGGGCGATCTGAGGTCGGGAAGGGGAAGGGGGTGAGTTTTTAAGGGTAAAAAACGGTTTATCTTGATTTCCGGAAAAACTACAAGTCTTATGGAAAAAAGTTAAATGGCAAAGTTGTAGGTAATAAAAAGATCTACAACTTTTGTATTTACACTTTTTTCACATAACCTCAAAATTTATGTGAAAAATTCAAATAACCAAGTTTTTGGTTTTTTATTTTTATCTTTTACAAACAA
>NW_019417609.1:816438-827979 GCF_000390285.2 Anoplophora glabripennis
GAATATAACAGAAATGAAAGGAAAAATAATTTACGGGCGATCTGAGGTCGGGAAGGGGTAGGGGGTGAGTTTTTAAGGGTAAAAAACGGTTTCCCTTGATTTCCAGAAAAACTACAAGTCTTATGGAAAAAAGTTAAATGGCAGTTAAGTTGTAGGTAATAAAAAGATCTACAACTTTTGTATTTACACTTTTTTCACATAACCTCAAAATTTATGTGAAAAATTCAAAAACTTGGTTATTTGAATTTTTCACATAAATTTTGAGGTTATGTGAAAAAAGTGTAAATACAAAAGTTGTAGATCTTTTTATTACCTACAACTTAACTGCCATTTAACTTTTTTCCATAAGACTTGTAGTTTTTCTGGAAATCAAGGGAAACCGTTTTTTACCCTTAAAAACTCACCCCCTACCCCTTCCCGACCTCAGATCGCACGTAAATTATTTTTCCTTTCATTTCTGTTATATTCTCTTTCTTTTCCAATGGGTTTCATCCTACTATAATTTTTTTTGGTTTCAAAAATTATCGACCCTGGTCTACAGGTACAATAACTTAAAAATCAAACTGAAATTACAGTCAACCTACAAAATCTACCTACTATCACTTTGTTAAGTATTGTACTATGGGGGGCTAGGTAAACTAGACATTTAAAAAATATGTTTGTGCCCAAATCGCTCCTTTAATCAAGATTCTACAAGAGGCCCAAAAACTTCCAAATGGTATCACCTATCAAATAAAACATAGTTGTCACTATTGCCCGAAAGAGGAAAAAGTTATGAATGGATATTATCACTATATATCAGTTTTGTAGGAGTTTTAAGTTTTAAATATATATAGTATAACACCAAAATTTATAGATTGAAAGCAAAAGTAGGTACACACCCCAAAAATAATCAAAATCGATTAATCTTCGAGTTATTTACAAAATTCAAACAAATTTTAAGAACTTTGAGGCCATCTAGGCAGCCAAACGAAGCTATTTCGGATATAGGTGAATTAACATAAATCTGCCTATTTTGAGTTCATGAATCTGCGGTTTTCCGTTGTAAACGTTATTCTGGGACACCCTGTATACGTAATTATTTAATAATTTGTTCATTTACGTAGTAGGTATATCATAATATATTTCGAATTAGCGACGTGAAAATCCAATTTTACGTTGTAAAATAACTGTATTAAGTTTACTATATAAATGTGAATTTGGTCAAACTTTCCACTCATTTGTCATATTTGTGCAACATATTTTTCAATTATTTTACTTTCCTCAGTGATAACCATTTCACGCCTGTTTTCGATATTATTCATTTTATATTCTTTTTTTTTTTTGTTCTATAGAATACGTTCTCTGTCTCTCTTTCTTCCAAACTGTTCCCATGATTTTTTCTTAAAGTTTTTTACCCAATTTTCACTTCTTTCCGTTTTGCTTTATATATTTTATTTTTATCAATATTAGGGAGAAATATATAAATTTTGCCTCAAATATATCACTCAGTCAGATGAGTTGAATCTACTTGTAAGCTAATTTCTAGTATTGAGTCGTTTTACAACTTATTATTATAATGTATGTTTACTGTTAATGTTAGTTATTTTTGAAGTAGGTATCTACTTGCGATAAATGAAAACTGTAGCCATATTATTTCCGTATCCAAAACATAATTATTATTCTGCTGAAAATGTTGGGATTAATATTATTTTAGGATTAATTGCTGTTTAATTAGCTATTATTTTCACGTATGTAGAAAATTAAAACTCTTCAGAAATTAATATTTTTATATTCGTCAAAATTAATACCAGCGCATTCACCAATTACTTTAAACTCGGAATTCTAGAAATTTGCGAACGAAGGTACATCTGTCGCACGTAAAAATATTTACATTTAGATACCTGCATCGTGTAGAACATATTAACCACCTAATTTAATACAATGTATCTGATAATGTTCATGAATAATTTTCAAGAAAAACTGAATGAGTAAGTAGTTCAAAATTTCAGTTAATTTACTCAAAAAGTGTGCCATCACAAAAAATGTTTAAGCCAGCTCCCAGCTGATGCGGTCACTATTTACCAAATTCAGTGCAGTAATTGTATGCATTTCCATACATTCGAAAGCATGTCTTGAAAAATATTCACCAAAGCTATACAAATGACACATATTTTGAACTATTCAACAAGTGAATGTTATTTGGTATGTGAGAGTTCGTTCAGTAGATGGCAAATAAAAACGTCAAAGATTCTGAATCTGTGTGGATATACATACAACATTATTAGCACATCAAACAACTTCCACCGTATATTGCTCACTACATTCGTAAAAAAATAGTAATTACAAATAACATTGGCACAAACGGTAAATATATTACATTGAATGTAGAATGTTTAGGAATATTTGAGCTTTTTTCTTGTATTCATATTATGCACATCATCTGTACATCGTATATCTAATACAACTTGACGCTATTGGTTCTGGCCAATCATTTGACACATTTTGTGTTTGGCGAATGTTTGGCGAGTGCTCACATTATTTGGAGTCGGCTTTATAAAATGTATCAAATATACTATAACCTATATTAAGTAGGAATACCTTCGAATTTGATGAATAAATTCCTTTTGAAATATTGCTCAGATGTATCTCTATTACAAATCTATGTTCATACAATTTTTTTAAATAAAAATTTAATCCTGCATCAGTTGCATCAGTTAAACAGATTAATATTAAAGAAACTATAGGTTATTACATTAACATCTTAGAAAACGTTTTAGATAGAAAACTAATACCCGAATAGTTCTATACCTATAGAAACCTGAAAAATAATAAAGACAGAATTCGATAAATTTAACTATGAAAAAATTTTCCAAAGTTTTCAGTATTACTATAATTAAATTACCTATTCGAAAAATTATTATTCCACTAAATTTGAACCAATTTAGCCATCTCTCTGTATAATGTTAAGATTTAATTTTATTAGGTATATGTATATGGAATGTTGATAATAAGCGTTTTAAATATGTATATAAATAATATTTTCGGTCACTGAGAGACATCTATGGGGAAAGAGGAAAAGTATTTATATTCAAATTAAAAAAAAAATAGAGAGAGAACACTATCGATTGCCGAAAAACATCGCATCGCATTGAATAAAGAGCGTTTCTGGTGTCTTTGTTTTAGATTTGTTGTTTTAATTAGCAATAAAATTCATCGCTATTGTTAGTTGAAGAGCGTGCCAAAATTTCTGTTTTGTTAGGGAATTCATCATATTTCGCCTATTTAGATGTGCGCTTGTCAACTAATATCAACAAAACTAGAAACTTTCGCAATACCCTGTATAAATATTGACAGAATATTACAATAAAACTACATTGAATGTTTAGTGGTTTCCTCGTTATGGTTCTCTAAATTAATACTTTCTGTTTGGCTGAGGGCACTTAGATGTTAAATAAATCATTTGGCGTCATAATGTTTATTCATTTTCTTTGTTTAATTGCCTACCCTGTTTTTTGTTAAAAGAACCCACGCCCTGCTGAAAAGCTAACTAGCCAAAAAGGACTGCTTTCTAATCTCATCACCAGAAATTATTATCAAAGAAAAGGTTACAATGCTACTTATTTTCTTTGTTTACATTTGATGAGCTAAGCTCTAAACATACATCAGCATCTTCAATAGAGAATAAAAATTAAATTTATATCTTCTCATATTTCCAAGGTAGTAGGTGTGATTTATTTATAACATATAGGTAATTGAGAAATTATTATATATTTAGTTATTTACCTACATTTAAGCAGTTTTTAATATTAACAGATTACATGTCTCACAATTTTTGTTTCCTGTTTTAAGTAATTTTTTGTTAAAAGTATACCTACTTAATGAAAACAGAAAAAAATTATATAAACATGTAATACACAGAATATACCACTCACTACAAAGTGTCAAAAATAAAGGAGCATAATCATCATTTAAAGAAATTCTTACCTTAAACAAATTTATCTAAACATATAATCTCTACAAATTGTTAGTTTGTACCAAAATTGCAAGAAGATCAAGACTTTTTTGTTAAAATTAAAATTTATTTTTCAAAAATGTTTTTGTCGATGACGTGCCATAATTTTTGAATAAAATAGTCCTTCATCTACACGACTGGAATGAAAAATTTTTACTTTTTCCCGTTTTTAACAATTTTTACTTTGTTATTTACTAATTTTTGTTTTTTGTTAACGTATTCTTGTCTAGAGGCAAATATTTTGCGCGTTTTGTCGAGTTCGATAAAAAAACAAAAAAAAATATATTTTTCTACAAAACTGTTAAAAGTGGGCTTTTTAATTGTCATTTTTGATGTTAAAAATGTCATTTTTTGACACGCGTGTTAAAAGTAAGTTACTTTTAACACTAGTGTTAAAAGTACTGGTTGCTACGAAAATTTTAGTTCATAAACACTGCGATCTGTGTGGTATTTTTTGATTTCTTAATTTTATTGAGTTTAAAGTTCTTCCGATTGTTTTGTAGACAAAATAGTGTATGATATACGTGTTAAAAGTGATTTTATTTTGTTCGTGAAGTTAAAAAACTCGCTACGCTCGTTTTTTAATCATCTTCACTCACAAAATAAAATGCCACTTTTAACACTTGTATCATAAATAACTATTTTCTACAAAACTGTTAAAAGTGGGCTTTTTAATTGTCATTTTTGATGTTAAAAATGTCATTTTTTGACACGCGTGTTAAAAGTAAGTTACTTTTAACACTAGTGTTAAAAGTACTGGTTGCTACGAAAATTTTGGTTCATAAACACTGCGATCTGTGTGGTATTTTTTGATTTCTTATTTTTATTGAGTTTAAAGTTCTTCCGATTGTTTTGTAGAAAAAATAGTGTATGATATACGTGTTAAAAGTGATTTTATTTTGTTCGTGAAGTTAAAAAACTCGCTACGCTCGTTTTTTAATCATCTTCACTCACAAAATAAAATCTTACTTTTAACACGTATATCATAAATAGCTATTTTACCACATTCATTTTTTAGTACATACCAATTTATTGATATTTTGAAAATGTACAAAAACATTTGTAAGCAGGTAAAGTTGTGGGTAAAAAAAGGAATGTGCTGGTTAATAAATAAATGGTAAATAAAATTAAAAAAAGATTCTTAATTAATAAGAATATCGTTATAGCCCCTATCTAGGATATATTCTTAAAGGTCTAAACTTTAAAAATACGGAAAATTTATTTCATTTTTATAAACTACAAATAATAAGCAATTGTTAAAACAGCTTTAGATAAACTGATCTAAGTATATCGCCTTTGTTTTTCTCCCAAGAATATATTGTCAGACGGTGTTCCAATATTTCTAGGACATACCATACAACCATCATATGAAAATCAACAATCGACAAACATTCGTCGAACTTGAAGTTCTGTATGTTACATATAGATAAATAAATATTTGTCAAGTACACGCTTCAACTGGGACTAGTCTCATATAAGTAGCTTCCACTTTTGTCGGCGTCGCGTCGTCTCGGTGTAAACGGAAAGGAAACTTTAATCCTTTCGTTTTATATTACCCAGATAATACCTTGTAAGATGCCACGCGACAAAGTGGTAACTGCGGTCGAGACAGTTGTTTATTGTTGATATTACCCAGAAACTGATGGCGCTCATAAACCAAAGCGGCCGTATCGGGTAAATCGTGGGAAAATTTAATTTCAGATTAGCACAACCTAAACAAAACAATTAATTGTGGAAATTCACATAGGGTTTTTACATATTTGTCATAGTTTTTATACGTGAAAAATGTAAATGAATTTAACAAACCTACATTTCACTCTTACATTTGAAAATGTATTACACCTAATCCTTTATGTAGTTTGACTGCATTTGATGTAAATATTGGACTAAAAGTGTGAATCTCGGTGTGAATTTACATGTCCTGGTTTGGCTCAACCAATCAGATTAATCACGTGATCACCCGGTGAGGTGTCACCGCGCATGTGTAAAAACTGTGCCAATAATTCAGTCGGCATGTTTAGATTCATTGGTGGCGTAATAATATAGCACAGTATTTTAACTACATAAATTATGTAAATCTCTCGGTAAATCTTTATTTAACGTTATTGAAGAGTATGAGGAACACCAATAATAGCCGTATTAAGCTTTGCCTAACCTTTACACACAGACATCCACATTGTAGCTTGCTATTTCGGACCTATTTTACTTATTGTTTTACTGACATTTTTTATTTTCGTTTTTTTTTCTGGAGGAGAGAATATACGGTAGAAATTGCTTGAGGTACCTACTGATAGTGTTGTTAGGCCGTCTCCAGGGCGAACCAGCAAATACAGAATAATATTAATTTATTGGATATGCCGCTTGTATATATAGAAATGTAACAGAAGGTGATTCCTTAGATCATTTTAAGAAAAAAATCTCATATGCCTTGAAATGGAAAATCCCGGCAGGGAAATAAAAGACGCTCAAAATTAGTAAGATTTTAGTGTTAAACATATAAATTTGTTCATTCAGGTAGTAAAGTGTTTCAACTAAACTCTAACTGGCACTTGTTGGAATGAAAACTACCCCCTTTATTCAAATGACTCAATTATTTAAACATTCATGACGCATTTCTTTGAGTGGTAAATACTAAATCTGCCATAATGGGTTCGTCCTTATAGATTTAAGAATTTTCGAATTAAAACCGTATATTCGTGATTGGCGACTTTGAAAACCACCGAGTAATAAGATTCAGTCATAATCTTCAAATTTTGACTTTTACATCCGCCATTATGGATCCGCCATCTTTCATTCAAGAATTTTCGGATTCACACTGCAGATTCGTAATCAGTGACCCTAAAAACTCGCGGTACAAAATTCAAGCAAAAATATTGAACAGAAAAATGTGTGACTTAAAGGGTTATTTTGACTCTGATCTGTAGGTGGTTTCTAGCCCTTTGAGGGATAAGTTATGTATATTTTTTAGGTATATCTATCATATTACTAAATTTATATCTTTGGTCGTATATAAATACAAGTCTATGGTTTTTCACACTGTTTTGCAATAATAATAATTTAATTATAAAGCTTTACCTACCCTATCCTCACTATTTCAACCTATTTTAGGGAATATTTGAATATTTTAGCGTTTTTCTTTGGTTTGCTATTTTGTTTGTTAATAGGTATTGCTATTGTACAAACTGGAATAGTCATTTTCTACGATAAGATCTATGAGCCTAAATAAGTTGGAGGGCATAAAAGTGAATAACAATAAAAAGAGGAAATACGATATATGTTTATTTTTCAAAAATAAATTTGATGTTTGTTTTCGAGGTCATAGTAAACCTTAAAACTCTCGAATACCTTAAGAAAAATTTTGTACTATATAATTTATCTAATTTACCACTGTCTGCCGATTAAGGGTAAAATTATTTTTTGGCGTGTCTCCTGACGCGGTATCTATCCAGCATTTATCCTTCTTAAATATGCATGCAATTCGAAAGTTTATTCAGAAAAAGAAATAAACCGGGTGTATATTTAATGCCAATATTTTGTTAACTATAAATACTCCATAGACCTCACTCCGGCAACAGGTCTGATAAGATTTTCTAAGGCAATTATGTATTTAGTTTATCTTAGTTTAATATTTGTTAACAATTAAAGTTTCGTTTTACGATTTAGAAAATTTACAACAGTCTGCTATGACACTATGTATGCTCGTTTTTTTATAGGTTCTCCTTTATTAATGTACCTACCTAAATAGAAGAAAACAATGTAGGTCTTTATAGATAGATGTAGATATTTACATTTTCAATAAATATGGTGGCTGTTAAATTAAAAATACACCCCATATAAAATTATGCCGTGTCGACAGTGTTGATAAATTTATAGCTACCTCAATTCCTAGTATTTGAGTTTAAAATTTAAAGACGGCAATATAGACGAATAAAATTTGTACATTATTACTTAATTTCTTATAATTTCTGATTTTCCGATACCGCAACTTTTAAGTTTTAAAAAGCATAATAAGACCATGCAAAATATTTATGTTCTATTTTTACTATAAAATTTGTAGAAGTATTACCTATTTATTTAAAATTAATTATTAATGTTACAGATAACAGAAAGTATAAATGATATTAAGTAGAGCAGTATTTTACCAAAAAAAAATAAATAAATTTAGGAACACATTTTCAAACGCGCCAGGTCAGGTTTTACAGTGGACCAGTTTCTAGTGCTGTGCAGTGTATTTTTAAATCATTTTCGAACTGCTCTTTTCGATTTTTTTGGAAGTCCCCTGTACATTCAAAAATTTTTTTGGAAAAATTCGGAATCACCCTGTATATCTTTTACATACCTAAATTTCTAGTATCGAAGAACATTCTTAAACCTTAAGTATTTGACAAGATTTAAAAAAGTATATTTATTTCAATTAGCTTAATATCATTAATATAGAGTTAAAAGTATCAGAGCTGATAATAGAATATGTTTTTTAATTCGTATTTTTTTAATAGTGCCCAATTTTAAATTATTTTTACTTGTGAACGAACTGAATTAAAAAAAGAAATAAAATTTAATTACACAGTTACCTTTATAGTGAACAAAATACGTAATAAAACGTTTTATATTGAACGTCGATCCCTTCAAAGTCCGGTTTATTGCTTGTTTATCACTATCGCTCTGTTTTATTATTTATATGTTTACGTCCACTGGCACGAATTTTTGTTTTGATAAATAATGTTGTTATTGTTATCTCTTGTCTGTGAGGTAGTTACCACCCTAAGGTAAATAAGATCTAAAATCAGATGTAGGTACCTAGTTGGAGATCACAAAGTAAATCTGGTTGTTGTTGAAAATGATTTCTTGTTTGTTTTGCGTATCATTTACGACAGTGACTAATACTGCAGTAGCATTATCTGTTAGTATATTGCAGACTGTATGTCTTCTTCGAATAAAAATTATTGGGAAAATAACTATGACTAAGATAATATTACTTAGTATATATCAAGAGATTAAGTGCGATCTTTTAATACCGAGGACGAAGTTTAATCTACTTCTAGGGATTAAAAGGTGCTTTGTACATAATTTTCAAATTTAAAGTAACCTAAATTAATTATTAATGAAAATTATTATATAAGTACAGTCATTTGACAGTAGTATCCCAAAAGCATCTAGATACTGTTGCACTACACTCTAACCTCTACTTATGTAGATATTTTAAATCTGTTTGCTTATACTGACAAATAATAATATTATTTCAAACATGTGATTCTTGCCAGTTCTTTGATGTTCTGTATTTTAGATTTCGTTATTGACTTTATGTTTGTTAAATCGAAGTAGGTACGTATTTCTCTCACCACGCTAATACCAGAATAATAATTAATCTTTTTTTCTTATTATTTAAAATTTGTACAATAATCTGTTCTGGATTTTCGATAATTTCATTTTATTTTTGTGTAAGGAATTATCTTAGAGTGACTGTAGATTTATTTAAATGTGCTTTAATCTTTCTAAGAACATTAAATACATTTAATATTTGAATGAATGTGATATTTTCATTATTTATTTATTTATTTTGTCAGCAAAATCGCGAGACATGGACCCTCATCTAACTTATTCTCTTCAGTTGGTACAAAATATTGTACTATTAAGCATTAAAGTTTAAGTTAAAAGATAATATTAACTAATTTTGTTATCTAAAATGATCCAAAGAACAACCTCTTAAAGATATGACATGGACCTACGAAACACCTTTATAACGTAGATATAATTAATTAAACACACCTCTGAAAATACAAGATACGCATTTAGACTGAAGTATATAATTTGTGAATTTTGCAAAATAGTTTACTTCAGCGAATGTTACTGGTTAGAAATGTTAATGTAAGAGACTCGAATCTAAAGATTAAAACTAATCAAACAAAGAATCCATGTTCATGATTTTCAGCGAGGAAAAGTTGTAGAAGCCGAGGAAACGTAGATTAGAATTTCCCTGTTTCTTAAGGATACTATCTACACTTATAGAGTTACGGAAATGAAAATACTACAATTTAATTTAGATAACATCGCTAAGTGAGGAAAGTTTTAAAGTTAAATAATTTACAAATCTCTTTATTGATTTTTAATGATACTTTCGACTATAAAATATTTCGTCGTGAGGCGTTTTAAAACTATATATAGTGAAAAATCTATAACTATGTTAATTGCAACCTATCGAAACTTTTCAGTGTGAAAGTATATATGTAACATTGTACCTTATAGAGGATGTTCAAATTTGAGTTAACTTTTTTAATTTTCCGCGATTTGTGTTTTTTTGTACTAATATGGTTTTGGTTTTTATACACGTGTTAAGCAAAAACGTGACGGTTAATTAATATGGACAAGTATACGATTAAACAACGCGTCCTTATCGTTAAAATTTATTTTAAATATGATGAAAGTTATGCAGAAGTTGGAAGAAAATATCGTACAAAATATAGAAAAATAACAACAACAAACAATAGCACAAACAACAAACAGCACCAAATATTGTGAATAAATTTGAAGAAACTGGTTCAATTCAAGATCATAGAAGCAAAATTTATCGTCGTAATGGTCGTTCACAAAAAAATATAGCAGATGTCACTGCATTGCATCAATCCGTCATCACTTACATCAATTAGACATTAAACAAACCACTTTATTCAATATTTTACATAAGAATATTCACATAAAGCCTTAAAAAATACAGTCAACAGAATAATTATTGCCAACTGATCATGGATTACGTCGTACATTAAGTTAATTGGACACTTGCAGTGAAAGAAGAAAATGATGATTTTTTAACAAAACGTTCTTTAGTGATGAAGTTCCAGAATTGGTGAATACGTAAACAAACAAAATTGTCGTATTTGGGGCGAAAAAAACACTAGTAAATTGAAATAATGGATGCATATCATGGTAAAAATAATCCTAAGACAACATATACTTTCGGTCAAGGTCAACTTATAACAACTGTCGAAAACCAGAATGATTTGGTTGTAGTAATCAATTCCAGTCTCACTTGGTCTGAACATATTTCCACCGTGTCTTATCTTTTAAATAAGTGTTTCCAGAGCTCAAACGACCAGGTCTTCTTAAAATTATATAAATCATATATTCGTCCGCATCTGGAATACTGCGTGAACATATGGCCCCCTTACCTGGTAAAAGATATTAATCTAATAGAGAGCGTGCAGAGAAGATTCACAAAATGGATCCCCAAATTTAGATCTCTTCCATATCATCACCGTTTGGATAATTTGAAAATCACTTGCACTAATGTGAGACGTCTTCGTGGTGATCTTATCCAAATGTACAAGATTCTAAATAATCATTACGTTTAACTTTTGGAGACTTATTTAGTTTAAATTTGGATGAGCATTTACGTGGTCATCAGTTTAAATTATCGAGAAAAAATTTCAAAACGTCTTTGCGTCAAAATTTCTTCCCAAATAGAGTGTTCTACCATTGGAATAGCCTACCTTCATCTGTTGTTACTGCCCAATCGGTCAACTCTTTCAGGAACAATAATAATAATAATAATA
>NW_019417609.1:828641-931459 GCF_000390285.2 Anoplophora glabripennis
AACAACAACAACAATAACAACAATAATAATAATAATAATAATAATAATAATAATTACATACATACAAAAATAAACAAAAAAGTTATTGTTTCGAGTGGTTTTAATAATAATAATAGTCTTTATTTGCAAAGTTATTACAACGAAACATGTAGATAAAATAAATAAATATGTATGAAACAATACAAATCTCATGACGAAGTTCAGATATATACAACATGTCTTTCTCTGCTCTACCACTTAAACCATGCTATAAACATAAAAGTTAAGGTCGTATATTAAAAGTAGAGAATTGGTTGAGCCAATAATAATCAATAAATTTAGTTATAAATGTGAATAGTGAACTTACTACAAGTATGTATATAATCGGATAGAGATGTTTTATAAATAAATGAAACAGTAGATGAAACAATAGGATAAAAACAATAAATCACACAATAGATAAAACAAGAGGTTGCAACATTAATATTGAGTTTCAGATAGTAGCATTTATAGTCTTTTTATGAAAACTTCGTTTGAGCAATGTTTTAATTCTAGAGGGATGTTATTATACATTTTATAGATATTATATGTAAACGTTCTCTCATATAATGCAGTTTTGTGCGCAGGAGCTGATATTAGGCGTTTTCTCCGTATATTTATATTATGTACATCCATTATATGTTATATGTAATTAAATTATATAAATATGAAGGCAACTGTTTAGTTATGATTTTATGATATAAACACAGAGAGTACAAGCGAAAACGATTTTTCTATTAAGCCAATTATTTTCTTTGGGTTTGTGTGATATATGGTGAAATTTTCTTATTCCATAAATAAACCTTAAGCAAGAATTTTGCAACTTGTGAACTCGATGCAGATCATATGACGTTAAGCATATAAAAAATACTTGGGAACAATAATTGAATTGAGACAAAACCAGAGACTGACACAGTAGTAGTTTTACTGGTATTGTTAAATAAAATATATGTGGGTACAACATTTTGAGATTCATATAAGCACGTTGTAAACATTTATTTAAATGTTTTCTATATCTACATGTGTTA
Source organism: Anoplophora glabripennis (assembly GCF_000390285.2). NCBI lineage: Eukaryota > Metazoa > Arthropoda > Insecta > Coleoptera > Cerambycidae > Anoplophora > Anoplophora glabripennis. Next base: position 829,688 of record NW_019417609.1, read on the forward strand.
TCAATTAATCCCAAGTTTTTAGCTGATTCAACAATAGGTACTTCAATATTATTAATGTGGATTCCAAAGAATAATTTTATTCGTACACATGAAGGTTTGCTACCAAATAAAAGAGCCTCTGATTTACTAGGATTTAGGAAGAGATTATGCTTAAGAGAAATTTCATATATTTGTTACAAATCGGAATTAATTTTAGCCATCGCTGTTAGAGTTTCCCCAAAAGAATAGTACAACTGAGTGTCATCAGCATACATATGAAGATTCGAAAATTTAACACATTTAGGAAATATATGGGTATATGTAATCAACAATAGAGGACCAAGTATGGATCCCTGAGGGACACCTCTCCTTACCTCCCTAATATTAGATAGTCTATTGTTAATCTTCACCATTTGCTTACGATTAGAAAGATAAATTTGTAACAAAGCCAGAGCTCCTGGCTTTAGACCAATTATTTCAAGAATTTTGCAGAACATATAATGGTATCAAATGACTTTGTAAAGTCCAACTTCACTAAAATAGTATTAAGGCCATTCTCCGTAGCTTCAATGATATCGTTACTAACTTTAAGTAACGACGTAGTACAACTGTAGCCACTGCGAAACCCAGACTGCTCTTCTGGTAATATTCTCTTTAATTCGAGATATTCACGAAGCACATAAGTATTTCAAAAATTTTAGATAAGACCGACAAGATACTAATTGGTCTGAGATGTTTAAATTCTACCGGTTCGTCAACTTTAGGCAATGGGAGAGAGTAGCTTCTTTCCAAGCAAAAGGGAAATAGTTATGTAAAATACAAGAAATTTTTTGGTCTGGTTGAGTGATTGGTCGAAACTTTCTCAGAAATTAAATTGAAAACGTTGTTCTGTGAATGGTGCTCGATGTAGAACTATGATTAATAACTTTTTATGGGATAAATTGGAGGGTATTAATGTGCAGAATATGTGGTGTCAACAGGGTGGTGCAAAATGTCATACAGCAAAGGAAATAACCGATCTTTTAGATCGAACAGAAATTTGGTAATCGAATAATTTCTCGAAGAGAAGATGTCAACTGGCCGCCAAGATCATGCGATCTATCACCATTAGACTACTTTTTATGGGGATTTTTGAAGAACAATGTTTATGCTGACAATTCTCAAACCATTCAACATCTGAAAGAAAACATAATTGAACAAATCACTTACATTCAGTGACTATTATTTGTATATTTTGCTAAAAGATTGAAGGCTTGTAGATTTGCAAGAGGTGGTTACTTTTCTAACATTCTTTTCCATTATTAACCGCAACATGTCTACTTTAATATTCAATCCAATCCAATTATTTCGAATATGTAAAATTATCAAAATGCAGTATTGACTGAAAATGTACTCAATAATTTCACTCAATGAATTCACACCTTTATGTTCAGACCGATTTATTTACAGTGTATCACTGTTGAAAAATGTCTTTGTTTAAATAAATGTTGTCCAATCAAAATAGGTAGGAACATGATAACATTCGAAACAATAATAATTTATTAATAGATATGGATAGGTACCTACCTCTTTAGCAGTTATTATATCTTGATTTATGTCTAAGTTATAATAAAACTTAAAAGGTGATATATTCACAATTCCGGCAGCAAAAATATTAACTCATTTATGACCTAAAGGCAAATATCCTGTGAATCTATCAAATTTAAGTAACCAAGTAATTATTCTGCTAACATAATAATTAAAATCTATGACTGGTAATTCAAAAGGGATTTTACTGCTTACTTTATTTAGTTTTGACGTTATTAAATAGTTGAATGGTTTCTACCACTTTAAATTACATCCATCATTAAACTAATAAGAATAGAATAAACATAATACTATGTAATAGATATAATACTGTTAATGATGCTCAGTATCCAAAATCCTAGAATTAACACATAATTAAGTTTTTATAAAATCTGGCAAATACCATCTATATTTTACAAATGCACATGTTTTCTTAAGAAAAATACTTGTTTTTAAAAAAAAAAATTGTATGACATTTTTACGTTTTTTATTAAATAGATGTAAAATTTTTGATATATCATCATAACATAATTGTTTGTTTTTATATGATATATAAAAACAAACAATTGTGATGAAAAATAAAGTATTAGAATTAAAAAAACGAAAGACTTTCTAACATTTTTAAGAAGTGAGATTTATATATCCGCTTTTTCCATCCATATTTCAGTGGCAGTGTACCTTTGAAATGTAACCCACTTGTTTCTGAACACCCTGTATCCATTCACTAATTTATCAATTATAATATTCGCAGTGCCTATACATTTTCTGCAATCGGCTCGAGAGACTGGATGCGTCATTGTAAAAAAGGTATCGTTTGTATTTTTTAGATTGTTTATTTAAATGGGTAGGTAACTAAATTAAAATGAAAAATTATTTTGGATAAAACTAAAGTTTATCATTTTATTTATACATTTCATATCCGCATTGATATTTTATGATTTTTGTTTTTGCAGTACTATTTCTTTACAAATTATACATATAAGTATAATAAAATATGGCCGCCGAACAGTTTTAAGTCATTAAAAGTTATACGTGACTTGTAAAAGTGAAAGTTAAGTACTTACGTGCAAAACAAATATCTAATAAATAAGTAACTTTAAACCCAAAGTTAATAATTTACCCAGATTATGCAAAATAAATAGTGGTCTACCTGATGCTATCTCGTTTTTATTATAGTAAAGTCAAATTATGGTTCTCGATTCCTCTTAGACTAGCCGTCGCGAAGTTACAGTCTGGAGAACTGACGCCGTCATGGTTGGTGAAATTGAACAATATTTTGGTTAAAATAATTTATAATCATAGTTTGTGTAACAACAGAATTTTGCAAATTATATTAGGAACTTTTTCACATATGATTGTGATATCAATAGGTGATGTAATCTAAAATATTTGGATAACATAGTCATTTTAACACGGAAAATCTATGCCCCAAAATTATGACGTTACTGAGATAGGGGTAAGTTCTCTTCAAATGCAAATTAGGTCAAAACAACAATTAACAGATATGATATTAATGTGGGAATAGTGCTAATATGATTTAACTATGACTTGTCGTTTATATGCGAATCGTTACCAACAATCGAATTCAGGAATAGTGGAAAACGTTGTTCAAAGAATGCAGATAAATCCAACGTATGAGGGCCATAGGCAAAAAAGACCGCAACGTATCTTAAATTGGGAGGAAGACATTATTACATTTCGTTGAAGAAATCCCGAGCCGCAGTATTACACATGAAATGTGTCTTTCAAATATTACTGTGTAGCGTGTGTTACTGCATTCCTATCATGTAGAACATGTGCCAGCTTTATCTGCAAAAGATTTTCTGCCGCATATAGAATTTTGTCGTCGATTTCGGGAACAAGAAGCACAACAACCAAGTTATACAAACACGCTGCTTTTCACACACGACTGCAGCCTTACAAGAGAATTTTCGTAACTTTGCTAAACCTCACGTGGTACAGAATCCATGTTTCTAACTTCTATTTTCAAAGAATGTGAGTTGTGGGTTTTTCAGTGACAATTTATTTGTACCAATGGTGTTACCTTCATGGTAACGGTAGCACGTATTTACAGTTTCTAACAAATAACCTTCCTGATTTACTAGATAACGTTCCGTTATATGCCTTCACACTCGTTGATTTGACTAGGACATTCGATATAGTCAACCATACACTTTCATTAAATAAGTTAGAAAGGTTTGGCATAAGGGGTCCTATTTTGAATTGGTTTGATAGTTGTTCATAGGAAACAACTCAAGAGGTTCTCTAAATATTAATAGTATTAAATATTTTTCACAACCGAGACATATTTGATTAAGTTGTTACTTAAGTGCAAAAATGATCCTAACGTATTTTAGGACCATTTTTGTCATTATTATTAATAACATTGCAATTATTGCGAATGTAAATAATCTTATAACATCATTCGCAGATGACGCTGCCATGAAAACTATAGTTTAATGTCAAATGGCACAAAAGCTGGAAAATCTGTAATTATCAAGAAATTTCATTTTTACACCCTTTATTATTGTATTGGAGAGAAACCAAGTTTGAACAGTTAATAAAATAACATTCTTTCATTCATTGATATTTTGTCTTAACTCTTTATTAAGTGATGATTTAATTCTCATATCCAAACCAAAATTTAAAAAGTCGTATGTCGTCATGAGCAGAATTGAAAAAACTTTAAAATGAGGTGTCACTCAACATAGTGTGCCATTTAAAGTTTAAGGGTATTTTATGCCTCTGCCTAAGCGGTAGTTTGAAAGACACCAAAACTTACGCCATCACGTGTCCCCCTTGAAAAGAAAATCTACGTGTCTCAGGTTTTTTGTTTTTTTTTTTATTTCGATATTTTCCAGCTGGGAAGTTTTAATTGAAACACCCTGTATAAACTGTCCAAAATCAATGAAATATGAACTGTTGAAAGTAACTGCAATGAAAGGTCAGAATAAATTCAGAAGACGAACACAGATGGATTTTCGTTAATAACTTTTGAAAGTGCGCCATATAAAGTGGTTTTTTTGTAATTTGTGTCTACCTGTTTTTTCAGTGTGATATTTTTGGTTAGGCAAAATTATTTTCATAAAAATAACCCTTGACTGATCCATTGGGTGCATGTGTTTATTTTACCAATTTAAAATTTTTCTCACAGGTGGCAAAATACTCAAAAGAAAAAATGAAAACTATGCCACAAATAAATAATTTCAGAAAATAAGAAATCAATTTTTCTAAAATCATAAATTAAAATGGTGCAGATTTCATGGCGGTCTCTATATAATCTTTAAAATAGTCATATTAAATATTTACATTGGAGAGAATAACAAAAAAATGGCGATGATCGGAAAATGAAAACTGACACACAACTTATATCTTCGCAAACTGAAAAATATTTCAAATCTTCCTGGAGAATCTGGAAATATTAAGGTCTTGTTGGTAAAAACTTAGTATCCACCCTGTAGTTAATAATGCAAAGTTAACAGTTAAATTCTTATATTCATTTTCATAATAAAGTAAACAAAATTCCGGCGCAAAATGTTTTTTACAGTATTGACGAATATATGAGTTGTATCGAATTTATTTTTAGATTTCCGAGTTTTTAGAATTAAATTTTTCTTAGTTACGTAATTAAACATATTTTTGATATTTCTTTAAACTGACAATTTTCATTACTTCATAACAAGATTATATAAAAACATAAATGGATAAAAATAAATAAATGAAATTTTCGTTTGAAAATAAAACTGTTAGGTACTAAATTGAGAACTACAACTCGTTGATCACTTTGTGGATTCCCAACTTCTTCATCCTTTTGTATATTGAATTTTAGATCAGTACTTATAGCCACAATATTTTGGTATAAATACTTACATGATTATACTGATCATATTCAAATGCATAGGCCTAGGACGGTGACCGATGGAAACTGTTGTCCTTGTAAAATAGGTTCCAGACTATGCAAATTTTGTCGTCCGTCGATGGGCATGGCGCCAGGATTAGAAATGACTTTGGGTGTTTAAGGATAACCTCAGACGCAACGGGCTCCGTCGTATTATGATGTTAAGCCGTGGACTGCCACAGCCGCCGTTGTTACAACGTTCTATTCAAATTTGACGACTTTTCACCTTTTACCGTCTGGAATCTTCTGGTTTAAGAATGCATTGCTGGAAAAATTGTAAAAATTCTTAACTCTAAGTTATTTACAGTCTTCATTATACTACTCGTATAAGAATGTAGTAAAATCTAGCTATATTGGAATGGGTGGTTTAACATATCATATCAATGTCAAATAGATTGCAAGAAAATGTGTTTTTTAAGGTATTGCAATACGTACACTCCGAGTATTATTTGTCTGTCAGACAGGGTGTAATTAAAATGTTTGGCCAGTACCACACTTACAGTATCCCGCTTTTAGTTCAAAAAGTATTTTTCTTTTAATCTGATTTCAAATTGTGTGTCTCGCTTTCCATGGCGCCGCCTCAGTTATTTAAAACTGAAACGTTTTTTCTCATTTTGGTACGAAATAATTACTTATAAACCGATTACACATTTGTGGGGCTGTTCCGGTACATTTTATATATTATTATACAGGGTAGCCCATCGAAAACGTACCGCAAGGCATTACAGGGTAGTAAAGAACTTTTCGGCAAAATCCAAAAACAGGTCAAATTTGTTTCTGAGGGGGACAACTTTTGGCTCAAAAAGCATACCAAAATCTTCAACCCCCTAAGTGGGGGTGCTATCCCCTAAATTTTTTCAAATGGGAATGGGGGTCAAGTGGGGGGTCATTAGAAAGGGCTTTTAATTCTCTATACATCGATTCTTACTTTTTGAAAATCGATTCATTATTTTAGAAAATATGCAGCTTTGAAAATACGAACAATATTTTTGACGAGAAATGCGAAAATCGATTTAATTTTACTTCAAAACTTACGGTATTAGTCAAGTAAATGCTGAAAATGTTGTCCGCCAACTTGCATACAATGATACAGGTTGTCTTCAAACCGTTGTCGAACATTCTGGAGCACTTGCGGTGTTACTTCGCGACATACATTAATGATTCGTCCTCGCAGATCTTCCAAGGTATCAGGTGGAGTGCTGTAAACTTTGCTTTTAATGTGCCCCCAGAGAAAGAAATCTAAAGGATTTAAGTCGGGTGACCGAGGGGGCCACTCAATTGCACCTCTTCGTCCTATCCAGCGTCCTGGAAACGTCTCATTTAGGTAATTGCGCACATTGAGCGAGTAATGTGGAGGAGCTCCGTCTTGCTGGAAAATCAGTTCGTGTTCATTGTAAGCAGGGTCGTCCTCTATGATATTTGTTAGAGCTGGGTCGATGACATTTTGTAGTAAATCCAAGTACATATCGCCTGTCAAATTTCCAGGAAGGAAAAAAGGACCTACAATGGAATTTCCAAAAATACCTGCCCATACATTCAACTTCTGGGGGTGTTGGGAGTGTGTCTCATGGAAAATCCTTGGATTGGTATCAGCCCAGTAACGACAATTATGGCGATTCACTAAACCATTCAAGAAGAACGTACACTCGTCCGAAAAACACACATTAAAGAGGAAATTATCGTTTATCGCTCGTTCAGTCATTATTTCGCAAAATTGCAAACGACGATCAAAATCGTCTTCATTTAGCTCTTGCACTAGCCGAATCTTATAAGGATGGAATTTGTATTTTTTTAATATTCGTTGGACACTTGTACGACTCACTCCTGTCGCAGTAGCCAATTGCATTGTACTCAGCGTACTATCCATTGCCACTTGCCCCAATACCGCTATTTCCGTAGGTTCATTTAGTACCGGATTTTCAACCTGCCTCTTTTTGTTATGAACGGAGCCAGTTTCGCGAAATTTGGCCACCAATTCGCGAACAATTTTTCCAGACGCATGTTTCTCAGGATGCCGTTGGTTGAACAGTTCGGCGACCCGATTTCCGCATTCATTGTTTTTGAAAAAAAGCTCAATAATTTCTACTCTTTCTGGAATTGAGTACACCATAATTAATCAATTTAAAAGACTCGGCAGTATTGGTACTCTTCAACTACAAGTCACAAGACAGTTATCTAGCAACTTCTTGTGGCCTATCTAAATACGAAACAAAAAGCGGACAATTTTTTGCTCACCAAAATCAGGCTAAAGAATTCGCAAATCAGAAAAAAAACAGCGAATTCTTTTGAAGGAATTTACCAAGCTAATACCGTAAGTTTTGAAGTAAAATTAAATCGATTTTCGCATTTCTCGTCAAAAATATTGTTCGTATTTTCAAAGCTGCATATTTTCTAAAATAATGGATCGATTTTCAAAAAGTAAGAATCGATGTATAGAGAATTAAAAGCCCTTTCTAATGACCCCCCACTTGACCCCCATTCCCATTTAAAAAAATTTGGGGGATGGCACCCCCACTTAGGGGGTTGAAGATTTTGCTATGCTTTTTGCGCCAAAAGTTGTCCCCCTCAGAAGCAAACTTTACCTGTTTTTGGATTTTGCCGAAAAGTTCATTACTACCCTGTAATGCCTTGCGGTACGTTTTCGATGGGCTACCCTGTATAATAGAACCTGCAGTAATGTCAGTTATAGGCTTTATAAAATTAAGCTCTTTCGCTGAATGTCACAAAGATGTACCTACTTTTCCAAGTGGCAAGATGTCAGTGTACCATGCAATCCATGTATAGATATCGCAAAAATTGTCAAAAATTTAAATTAATTTTTTTTAATTATATGTAACGGGACAGGTCACCACTTTATGAATGAAATTTTATCGAAATAAGTACCTGCAGCTGGTTTTATTTGCAATTTAGAGTAGGTATCTAAACACATATTTTTATTTAGTTTAAATAGACTGTATTTCAAAAACAAAGCGCTTCCAGACAAATTTTTCTAGGAACTTTGCTTTTAATTTTATTTTGTACAAATCTATTTGGAATACATACAGGGTGGCCCAATTAAAACAGTCCACCTGAAATATTTTCTATGCAACAGGTTTTTCCGGTAAACCCCGAAATAGGTCGATTTTGCTTTCAAGGGGGACATCATAAATTCGTGGATGTAGGGTCATTCCCCTAAACGAGGTGGCAACCCCTTCAATAATCTTAAATGGCACGCAGGGTTAAGTGGCACATCATTTTAAAGGTCTCTTCTCTTCTCTTTACAAACATGCTAAAATTTCTTTGTTCTGCTGTAAAATTAACGTAAGAAAAACCCTTTGGAAGTATCGGTGAAATAAATAGAAAAAAGGCTTAAAATAGTAATAAAAAACTCACCGGATAATGAAACTGTAAACAGTGAGGTTTATAATCGAAGTCTTGATGGGTTTTATTAGAATTTTACATGTAATTTTGTTCTGATTTTACATCAGTCAGAATTGTCTAGGTAGTGAAATCCATTGATTTGTTATTTTGAAGCAAACTATTCATGGTTTACACCACTGCAGAGGGAATTGAAATTGTAACTCTCTATTTTCAAAATAATGAAATGGCCCGGGTAACAGCAATAATTTTTAATGGAAGGCATCCCGGTAAGAATCTCTACGTAATAAATTCAATATCTAAATTCATAGAGCTGGATCCGTTGCAAACAAAATACATGAAAGGCAACACTCTGTTACTGACGAGGCTGCACAGGTTGCAATTTTGGGACATGTTGAACTGAATCTCACGTCAAGCACCAGAAAATTACAGGCAACTTCAGAAATTCCACATAGTAGTCTTCAGAGGATCTTGAAAAAGCATCAGTTCCATCCCTACAAAATTCATCTTGTGAGCTCAATGAACATGATCCAGATCGCCGTATACAATTTTGTGAAAAGATGAGTGAAAAAATTTTGAACAATCCCAATTTTTTTTTGTATTGTAAGTACATGCTTTTCTGACGAATGCACATCCTTTCTTAAAGATTACGTCAACATACATAATTGCAGATACCGGAGTGATTCAAATCCTGAAGTTATAAAAGAGAACAGCATACACAGTATCTAGAAAAATTGAATGGATTTTGGGAAATAATATTGTTGGACCATTTTTTCTAATAATTTGACGGGTGAATCTTACCTCAATTTGCTTCAATACTTCATCTACCCTCGCATTGTGGAGATTCTTGAAAACGACGATCAGATTCCAGAGAACGATGCATTATAATCAACATTTATATTTATAAAACGAAACCTACCTCTTTCGAAGATCGTCGCCACCAAATAGTGGTAGCATGTGACGAAGTAAGTAACCCGTGAAATGCGACAAAATGTTCGGGAAAATGTTGAACAAAGGTTTTTATTACTGTATGGAAGTAAATGGGTCGCACTTAATTATTTAAAACTTGTTTGAAAACTTTTTTTTTTCGATTTATTTCACCGACACTTCCAACAGTTTTTTTACATTAATTTGAAGGCAGAACAAAAAAATTCAAGATGTTTGTAAAGAGAATTCAAATACCTTTAAAATGATGTGTTTACAGTTTCATTATCCGGTGAGTTTTTTATTACTATTTTAAGTATTTTTTTCAATTTATTTCACCGACACTTCCAACAGTTTTTTTTACGTTAATTTTATGTCAGAACAAAGAAATTTCAGCATGTTTGTAAAGAGAATTTTTAAAATGACGTGCCACTTAACCCCCTGTGCCATTTAAGATTCTTGAAGGGATTGCCACCCCGTTTAGTGGGATGATCCTACATTCATGAATTTATTAAGCAAAATCGACCTTTTCGGGGTTTTCCGGAAAAACCTGGTGCATTGAAAATATTTCAGGTAGACTGTTTTAATTGGGCCACCCTGTATGAAGATTTTTTGTGCATTGAACCAACTTATTGCATTATTGCAGTTTGTAACCTAAATTTTTGTAACGTTTCTATGCATTAATCAATATTTTTATGTAGCTACTTGCTAGTACATTATTAAAATTAAAAAAAAAACAAAACTTCTCAGTATTCATCAATATTTTTTTTAGTAGTGCAATTACTTTTTTTTACTTTTTATTTATATATTTAGTTGCCAAAACTTTGCATCACAAATAACATGCTAAAAATGAATTTGGAGTCGATTTGATATACGTTTAACCCGGTAACTTTTGGAGGCTAAGAGTTAGCTCTTCTGATGTGACACCTGCAATTCCTTAAAAATAAACATGTCTTTGGGGTCAAACACATTAGGCATATATAAATGAAAATAGAAAGTGTGTTACAAAACTGTCTGGGACAAATAATAATTATTAACTCTCCTAAATTCAGTCATTCTAATCTGGGTTATTTGATCAAATTTTGTTAGATAAAATACAAGCAGGATATCCACTAATATTTTTATAATGAGAAATTAATATATTCATTTCCTAGGTATTTTGGATGTCACCACCTAAGAATACTTTCGATGTTCAAGGAATAAACGTGGCATTGAAATTATTCGAATTACTAATGGCATTTTGTTTTGTTACGACTACTCTGCGATAGGGAATAACAGTTAGTGGAGCACTGGAATTTCTAAAATCGTGCGTGTATCACCATAATGTACTGGAAAATAACCGTTGTTTAAATATACAAGGTGTGCAGTACTGACGGTTGACAAGAATTACAGGAAAACAAAGGAGCAAATCGGAAACCGCGGGTGAAGGTTCTTACAGCATATACATAAGTACATCTTTGACTTAAAATATTGGTAAATTTACAGCCCTAAGGGCTGCGACGTCGTCGGAATTATTTTTCGCCTTTTCATAAATATTTTTATAACATGTGAATGTCCTGTTTCTTCGCAATAACGTTTATCGACATCTCATCCCTTCAAAAGGATATAGTACGATATGCAAAGAGAGTTAATCTCTAGTAAAACAAACATGATACTTTCAATGTTTATATTCGCTACTGATATTATTTGGATCATTTTTATTAAAATTTACTACATTTATTGAGAAAATAATACTGCATGAAGTAAATTTTTGGAAAGATTGAAATTATTGGAAATTAACATTCACGGTTCATAGAAACAAATAATGAATAAACATTAATAAACAAACATTTCAGGTATCTTGTATTCAACGGCAACATTGATTAAATAAGTAACATATTTGATCGAACCAGTCTTTTCCTTTAGGCATACTTTAAATATAAAAAAATACTTATGCAGTAGGGAAAACTAGTTTTGATGACGTCACGCCGAACGGGCGGTCATTTCACCAAGGAGGAATTTTAAGTTAAATACTTATTTCATCGCGCTATAAAGATCTCCGCTTGCGGTTTACTATTTGCTATTTCCGTTTACTTGCAATGGCAGCCAACCTTCAGTTGTGAGTCGCCCTATACGATGCACCTACATAGAAAAAATTTACCACAATATGTAAATCCTCAAAAATAAATAGTCGTGGACTATGAATATTACATATACAGTGTGTCCGGAAGGGTCATGTCAAATACAAAGGGATATACAGGGGAGGTCAAAATAGTTGTAGTACTTCATAATTTTTTTTTCTATTGGGCTTCGTTGTGTAGTTATTCGCCTTCAAAGAAAGAAATTTGAAAAACAAATTCCAATTATAACTTCTAAGTCGTTACCATGACAACAATAAAATTTGGGCAATTAATGTAACTCATGGTAATGTTCATTTCCAAGTTTAAACTGATATTCAATATGCCTGGATTATACAGGAGTAGGCGAAATTATCCATTAAATTTATACATCTTTGACAGCGTTGCCAAATTTGACATTTTTCTTTCATAGTTCGATTCCCCTCTCACTTTGCTTAAAAAAAGATATAACGCAAATCAGTCGATATCTTGTACAGTTTTTGAAAAAATAGAATTTTATTAACAACATACATGTATTGCATCAAAAATGCGATATTAACATTTTTGTAAAAATCTTGGTTTCTATGGAAATATAGATGACTGTCAACAAGTATGTATAATTAGCAGTTAGATATTTGTCATAAGTCATTTTGACACCATTTGTTGATTCAGTATCATGGAGGACTTTAGCTATGAAGAATTTGCAGATATTCATCTAATGTACGAACTTGCAGAATGCACTGCTTCTAAAGCTGTTCGAATTTATGCCAACCACTTTCCAAATAGAATTTTCATATTTGGAGTGACGAAAACCCCCATGCTATTATTCAGACAAAACATCAACAAAAATTCATCATTAATGTATGGATGGGAATAATTGGAAACTACTTAGTGAGATCACAGATCATAATATATAATTGGTATTTGTTTTTCAAAATTCTTTCTTTGAAGAAGAATAACTCCGCAACGTAGCCCGATAGGAAAAAATTTTCTATGAACTACTACTACTATTTTAACATCACCTGTATACATTTTCATTTTCCGGACACCCTGTATATATACAGGGTGATTTCAAAAGAAGTAGCATTTTGCATAAAAATGACCTTAGTAAAATGTTCACCCCTTAGGAGATACAGCCTCTCAAAGTTTCCAAAAAAGTATGAAATGGCGGCTGTAATTTAAAACCAAAAAACGTATACTGATCAAACTTTACACAAATTTTCTACTAATGCAAGTGCAACTTCTCAAGAATTATTCCATAATTTCTACCTCTTGCAGGGGGTTGAAAAAATATGCAACCTCTAAATTATTTGTTGCTACAACTATTTTGTTTTACAAAAATTTAATCTCTTTTTTATTATTAGAGATACCAGTATCAATTAAATGCAATTGTTAAATTTCCAAAATACCTAGTGCCGTAAAAATTCATTTTTTTTAATGTTAGTAAGTACACCCCTCAGTCCCCTCGCTACTACTGACATATTTCCAAACAATATTAGCGAAATTTTGCCTTTATATTATATTTTAGCCAAAATGTGTTTATGTATCTGTATCGAACAACTTTAACGATATTTCAATAAATGTGACATATTTTTTAAACTTAGCACTCTACACTGGAAACCTTCAATTCATGGAATAGAAAACCCTTTGTATACAAGTTTTATTACAAATATTGACAATATAAAGTAGATATAATTTCTTGAAAAAGGTTACATGAATATAGATCCCAGTCTGAGTTTTATTCATTTCGAAGTTATTATTAATATTTTAAAGACTGAAACTGTAATAACTACAATTAGTTTAATTATTTCAACTTTCTAATGAGTTGCTTCCAGTGATCCTGTAATAAAAGTCAAAGGTACATAGGTCCAGATATCTCGATGGCTATGATATCGGATCTCCATTTATCCACTTATTTGGATAGTATTTAGTCAGTGCAACTTGTCTTGCTTGGTGAGGAAGAGTACCATCATAATGATGCCATATTTACTGTATATTCTGAAATGCAGTATTTTCCAAAAACTTAAAACAATAACTTATTTAAAAATCCATTATACTTTTCTCAGCAACATTTCTGTTAAACACAATTAAAGCGAGTAAAACATTTTAAATAAACTGCCTCAAACATATACTCAAACATAAACTAAATTAATTCTGAAAATCTAGTCGTATGTGGATTGTTCAAGGACAAAATATGAGCATGAAAAATGTTATTAATCCCATTTATGAAGAAAGTATCATGAAGACCATGAACTGAAATTGTTCAGTTGCAAAGTTAAAATTTCTAGTTGAGATGTCGGTATGTTCTGTAATAATTGATAAGTGAGAAATTACTACTAACATTTTAGAAAAATTAAAATACTTTTTCTTTATTAATTTTAGATGATATGTCAATAAAATATAGACGTAACTAATTTTACGTAAAATATTTCTCATTATTTGTAAAACATGTCCATAACTTCGACTTGTTTAAGAATATACAACATGCCAAAAATGTTTTCGCGTAGATAATCAAAATAAAAAGTTACATTTGACTTTTAGTAATTTTGGTAGAAGTTTTGAGAACCAAAACTGACAAGGTTTTCGAAACGTTCACTGTTATGAATAGTAGTGCTTATTTTGTAATTGAGAAGAATTTTGTACTTTTTCTGTCTTTCTTGCTGATATGATTTCCTTGAATGATCCCTTTGCCTCTAGGGGTTATTTCTTTATCTTTTTTTAGATATAGCACAAATACTGTCACAAATGAATTAACTAACTACAAGCAATTATAAAAATGTAATTTTAATAAAAACATGCTCATGTATAACATTAACTATGTTTAATTATATAAAACATAATTGCACAAAAATAATATTATATAAACCAGAATATCTACAAAATATTTAATTCTACAGTATTAGACAAAATAATTTACTATTGTACAGTTTCAAAAGGAATTTTTAATTACTGCTATAAGTTATTGTCCATGTGTTATTATATACAACTTATTCTAATTACGTATTAGTACATTATAATGGCGTTATACTTTCTGGAGGCGTAATATTTCCTAACTATTGGTCACCGTACCATGTCACGTTAACAGAAGGATTAAAAGCAGAACTAGAACTATTGCTAAGCAGATTCTCCTCCAATAAATTTCCTGCAGATTCGTTCTCTTTTACTGCACTTAAATAAGGTTGGTAGAGTGATGATTTGTTGTTCTCTGATACCAACTGGCTATACGAATTTAGAACATAATGGTGAGTATTTTTTAGCGGTGAATGCTCGGAATATGCACTTGGATACTGCATGTCTGCACAATGCACATTGATTTGGGGTTGATAATATTGACCAGAATACAAAGTGTTGTTTTCCCACTGCTGGTTGTAATGGGGATAGGAATTGTACGATTGTAGTGATGGTATATACTGGTTTTGAACTGCAACCGCATGGTTCCGTAAACGGTCAATTACTGACTGTTCTGATTTGATGTTCTGCATTTTCGGTGAGCAACTGTTTGGACTGCAACTTCTGAATGAAGTAGACGGAGGGGAGCGACTTTCGTTTGAAGCCGTTGGTGAAGATTTGTTCTTCTGTTCCTTTTTAGATTTCATTCTTCGGTTCTGGAACCATATTTTGATTTGTCGTTCAGAGAGGGAAAGAGACTGAGCTAACTGAATCCTTCTTGGACGACACAGGTATTTATTGTAATGAAATTCTTTTTCTAGTTCGATCAGCTGCGAAGATGTATAAGCAGTTCGAGCTCTCTTGGTTCCCGTACTGTTAGTGTTAAGCTTCGGGACTGGTGGTGGAACATCAACTTGTTCTGAAAAATACAAATGAGACAGTTATACACAACAGTTTTTAACACTTAAGTAAAACATCTTCGCAAAAATTAATGCAATATAATAATAATGATGTTTCATTGGGCGTGGAAATATAAGCAAAGCAGAAGTGTATAAACTGCAAATATGTCTCTTCGATAAAGGGTTGCCGCAGTATAAAAAATGTACTTTATAAAAAATAATTTTCGGTCCTTATTATTATAATTGGACTAAACATTTTGAACGTTTAAAATAGTTTAAAATAAGCAAAGAGTTACTTACCACGCAACTGGTCATCACTATCGTGTTGCTGTATGCAATTATAAGATGGTTGGATTTCATACTGCATCTGACATAGAGCTAAATGATTTCTATCCGCTGATGTTTCATCGTTTTGTCGTTCTATGTGCCAATCAGGACTATGTTGAATTTTAATTTGGGCAGTCTGCGGGTGGAAAATAATACGTAAATTGTATTTATATTCCATTAAATATTGAAACAATTATACTTCTACAGCATGGAGACACTTGTACTTACCACTTGGTTTTCCATTTGATATGAACACTGGCTCACTGGCGAAAAATTTTCACTATTGATACTATTCAAATAATCTTCATTACATTCTGGATATGGAGGTAAAGAGGGCTTAAAATCAATAGAACTTGACGAAACAGGGGCAACTAGTGCCATAGTTCCACACAATTGCTTATTTTCGTATTCTTCTTCACGATTTTGGAAAGAATTTTCTAGTGTTGTAGACATGTTGCACTTTTCAGAAAGACTAACCGAATGTTTCGGATTTCGTATAGCAGGTATTATATAGGTAGTGACTTGACTACTCTATTATCAGTACCCTTCCTTATCTATTCATGCACCATCCAATTGAAAAAAAGAAAGTCGTCCTAAGAACCTCCCTCAGGTACTTTGGTGTATTAGGAAGGGGGATGATTACTTACAACGTGATAAGACGAAAAGTATGGCGATTTAAACTATAACTATTTTATTATACAAATTTACGTTAATACTACTTGTTCATATGACACTGTTAGTGGTTAGTCGACAACTGCTTATGTTCAACAGAAATGGAATTTACGTGTTGATAAATATGTGTAATATTTCTGGTTCTTAGTAGATAAACAAAATCCGTTCTCTCCTTAGAAGTAATACATTATAGATAAATAATAGTTGTATGAGGAGCATATATTGCTAGCTATAAATTTTAATTTTAAACATTATTTGTCAGGTTCCTAATATTAAATTTTTTAACTTCTGTGAATTCGATACAATTCAACAAAAACTTGTAAACATGATAAAGGTGACAATCATATCAGCATCATAAGAAACCAAACAAAAAATTTTAGACAGTGCCGTTCGCCTTTAGAAGTCCAGCGAAAAATTAAAAAATGAATATAACGGGTGATTTTTTTAATTTGAAACTTTCAAATATCTCGAAAAATAAGCACTCTACGAAAAAAATGTGAATAATCAAAATTTAATCATTCTCTGGAAGAAACTAGTACTAAAATTAATCCCCTTGTCCCCCTCCTTATAGGTGGGACGGGGGATAATTCGATTCATGATAGGTGGCGCTGTAATCGACGAAACTAATTTTTTTCGATTTCTCCCACTGAGTACCTATGCGCACGATTCTGCAATATGTTTACAATTAAAAAATACCATGTTTTATGTGAATACTACGACTAAATTCGTGGTCAAAAAAGTTTATTCATTTTGTAAATTTCGAATAATGTATGGGAAATTGTTATCTTTAGAAATGGCTGGCGAATAAATTACTTTTAACGTAACCCAGAAACAACGACGTGGACATTAGTCCAAGCATTCTGTATCGGCCTAATATTTAATTTGCAGAAATTATTACCTGGACAAAAAAAATATGACCCTACAGGAAATTAAATTTTAAATTGAGTTTCTTGTTCGTTAAACTCGATCCAAAATGGCAAACATGGCCAAGAAAATTTGCAATGTTGCAAAAAACGGTTTTTCTTAAATAACTAAAATACTTATAGCTCCGATCGATTTTAAATGAGAAAGTTGTAGGATTTAAAAGATCTATCTATCGACTGACTTTTTATACGTAGAACACGTAGAAGGGAAGATTTCTAGCGGTTTTTTCAATATATCTCAAAAAATAAAAAAGCTTTCGATTTTTTATTTTTTGAGATATACTTAGGTATTGAAAAAAACAGTAAAAAATCTTCTCTTCTCTCTTCTTTTATAACTTATTTACATTTACATTCTCATACTTGCTATTTACTGTATTTATAGCCCGCGGCAAGCCAAAAGCGTATTTTTTAAACATTAAAAAATATTCGTTATCTTTCAAGATACATTTTTTTGAACAAAAAGGCGGTCTCGGAAATTGGCTAGATCTTCTCGGCGGATGACCCTACAACGATTTTTAGTTTATTTTCTTCGTAAAGAGTTGTGTTATCATGCTTTAAAGATTTTTGACAATTTTGTTCATTTTAAGGATAAGAAATTGCCATTTTTGGGTACCTACGTTTTTTTCAAATGACTTTCAAATTTTTCTTTTTGGCAACGACTTTTGTAGAAAGAAATTGCTGGCATTATTTCACGAATTTAAAAAAAAAAAATGTTTTTCTATGACCTTCTGGAGTCGAGATTTTTATTTAAAAAGGACGCACGTAACATTTCACGCCAATGCGCTTGATGGAAGTTAATATTGAATACATCTTATATTTCCAATAAAAACATAATAGGATATATTTCACGGACTTTTAGTATTAGTAACTGAGTAATAAAGTGAAGCATACAGGCGCGCGCTCTCTCTGGAAATTAATGACGTGCATTCTAAACGGCTCACGCTTGCAAAATCTTTGACATTTCGACTTCTGGACTATGTACAAAAATCCTTTTGTACTTAATCTGGGGTAGCTTGACGAGATAATCACGAATATTATAGTCATTTTCAAATATTTAATTTTAATTTACATTTTTTTACTTTTATGGTCATTTTAATAATTATTTGTTATTACAACAGTATTTTTCTTGTAAGATCTTCATTTTTTAGTTAATCACTAATTACTACAATTACTAAAACTAAAAATCAATGTAACATATTCCATTAATGAAAATATAAGTATTCAACATTAACCTACATCAAGCGCATCGCTGTAAAATGTTAATTGTGTCTTCTTTTCATTTTGATTGGGCACATTTTTTGCAGTGCTTATTTCTCAAGATATTTGAATATTTCATGTTAAAAAAATCACCCGGTATATTCCTTCGCCAATTTTAGAAGCAACTGGAATATGATTTGACTTTTTTAAGAGCATGCTTTGCTACTGAAAACCATTAATCATGTTAAAATAAATAGTCTATTGTTCCGCAAATACTTCATCCTCAACGACTTTGCCCGTCAAATATTCTTAGGAAAATTGTTGTAAACTGAGGTGTATATGAAGAAACCGATGTTTTTTGAAATAATTTTGAAACGAATAATTTTACTCGGCTAGCAGAATAGTAGAGGAAAACAAAGACCATACAACTTGCTGCTAAAATACATTGCTTAAAAAAATTATAAAAACTTTAAATTTACTTTATGTAGGATATTATACAGATACCTCTTATATATTCATATGTTTTATCATTTAAAAGTTGTATAAAGAAACTCATTTATAAACCAAATTAGTTATCAAATCGCTATCCTTCCCTCCTCTTTTCAAGGCCTAAATTAAAACTTGAATGAAAATTTTAATTTCCATCACTATACTAAAGGAAAAAACAATTTACAAGCAAAATTGTAAAAGAAGGTCTTTACTAAATTTGCAGAAAAACAGTTTGCTTTTCTTAGTAAATACATAAAAATTCCCATTTACCTGCGTAGGAATTGTGCAGTGTTGACCAATGTCTGGCAAATAAGCTGGGTCATAAAGAGAGCTGCCATTACGGATTACGAGATTAGTTCATAATAAATACAGGGTATATACCGAATCCCACATAAAATTAGAATATAAGAAGATTGATATCGCAGACCTTGTGCCACAAAGACGGTATTTTCTGACACGTAGAAAGATATTAAACCTGAAGAGGATTTTAGGTCAACTAGAGGATTAAACTTTGTACTTCCAATAATCTATATAAAATAAATCTCAAATCTTTTGCACTCTTTGGAGAACTTATACAGGATACACCAGAATGCAACTCCTTGAAATAACATTTAAAGACCTAATATCACAGTAGGTGCTTACCTACGTCTGAATAAGTGATGAATTGGAATATACTTATACAATTTTTTTAACAAAATTATGAAATTTCACTAGATACCTCCAGCAGATACTTCCATAATTGATAACTGCGGTAGAAAATTGATATCACTTTTTCTCTGGAAGGATGGATTTTAGCATTAAATAAAATGGGGTTTCGTAAACATCCCTATTTTCTCAAATTCTCTACAAAAAGAATATGGCAACAAGAAAAAAAAGTGTTTCAATCTTTCTTAGAGATCTTCATGTTTTAAGTAAGTATTAAGGTATCTTAAAAAGTGATGAAGTTGTCATAAAAAAGTAAACAAAAAATTTTGAAGGTCCGTAATATTTTAAAGAAAACTTGCTCTATCTCAATTTAAAACGGTTTATTTTCGTCTAAGGAAGCTATCCTAGAAATATGGCTGGACATCCTGTATAAGGATTAACAGATAGGATAGTACAACTTTTAAGAATTACATAATATTAATATTTTCGATAATGACTCAGGGAAAATAGGGTTAACCTTTCCCAAGACAAGCTGCAAGAGCAATGTACTCAAAGCAGTGGCGGCTGGTGCGGGGGGGCTCTGGGGCGCCGCCCTCCCTAGGAATTTTCCCAGCAAAATAGAATAATTTAAATTTTTTTACAATGTTATCTACATAATTAAATAGATTGACCTTTGAAACATTAAAAAAGAATTGTTAAATTTGTAATGTATAATCAACTAATTCGACGTGCTAAATTTGTTTGCAAAACTCTGTATACGTGGGTTCGTAGCTCGTCTTTACAACTGTAAAGTGTTTACAACGGTGGTCATGGTTACCGTCGCGCAGCAGTGAAAGACGGGGTGGGAGTAACATATACTGTGCAGTTTGGTTGTGGCTCTGTTTAGTCTGACCGTAAGCAAATAAGTACATTTGTCTCATAGTTCTTAAAATAATAATATTATTTAATATATAATAATATTCAATAATATTTGTTTTATTTTTTCAATATTTTGTACCTAAATTTTTCCGTCCTCCCTGGTATGGAAGTCAAGAGCCGCCACTGACTCCAAGGAGTCCAAAGTCGAGATTTTGATAATTATTGTAGATATTACAATAATTCAGTATTAAACCCTCATTGGCACAGTCAAGTTAACAAGCATTTTTCATATTATTAGATATATTTTGCCCTTGATGCAGGAATCAACACTGCATCTAGGTAGAGGCTTCAACAAGGGTAAACGGTTTTCCTGCAGAGAAATACGTTGAGAACTGTGAAAGGTAGTGGCTAGTTGTATCAAAATATATCTTCCAGGTAGAGCTACATTTTTCTAGGAATAATGAAAATTTCGTCAGGTAGAGCAACGCCCTGCTGTTGCTGATGCGTACCATCTCCCAACTATGGCCCTCATAAAAATTCTTTTAACATTTAAAAATAGTTTGATATTAACAAATCTACAAATTACCTGCTCAAAAAGCATACAGAATATTTGTCTGATAATGTCTGTTTTAAGTGAAAAAAGAACAAAAGGCTTTAAATTTCGACTAAGGAATGGCTACTAACATAAAACACTTTCACACAATTTTCCATGGATCACATGTTTTGAATAATTCGGCAATAAATTATATGTTTTGACTCGTGATTATCGATGTACTAAAGAGCAGCACTGGAATATCTGACAGTTTTCGTAGCAAAATCCAGACTGTGTTTCCGCACGACAATAAGCGGCTCGTCGTGCATGAATACAGGCATTTTGTTCAGCGATTCTTCACGACGGATTATGTTACAAAAAAATTTGTAACGACGAATCTCATTGGAGCGAATGTTCGGCAAAAATGTATGAAGTCTGTGGCCGGCCGTTTTCCCACATTCCTGTGCATTTCTTATTGATAAAGGCTACAGATAGAATCATTTTTAAGATTAGGTTTTTTTCCAACGTTTTCATATCAGGAAAACGTAAACCTAACTTAACGTAATGGTTTAATATTTTTTAATTTTTTAATTTTAATATAAAATAGACATTGCGCAAGCGTGTTACATAATGGCTACAGTCCGTCCAATATTTGTTGAGACAGAATTTTAAGAAAAGGATAAGCCAATAAAGTTTGCTTATCGGAACTAGGTACTGTAACAAGTTATGGCAGCACGGGCGTGCCTTGAAATTTTCCCCCAATGTCTTTCTACCTCGAGTGTCGAATGCGGTTAATTCCAAAAAAGTGATGCAGGGGTCTTCTTGGAATTACCTATATCGCAACAAATATCGTAGGGACTGTAACTATATATAGATGCAAATGTTATCTGTTATCTGTATTAATTGCGCTCTCTTTTTAATTTGGAAAGATTAAGAGAAACTATGGACAGCAAAGAAATGAGTTCAATTTTCAGAAATGTTATTGAAAATAAGAAGTAAGTGCATATTTTAAATTTAAGGTTGCTCTAAGTTACTTTGATATATCGTCACCTCAGAGTTATACTGTTGTATGTCGCATTTTTTAAATTTTTTAGTTATTAGCGCTACAAAGTCGTATGTCGGTTAAACTTTTTTTCTGTGGAGGCACAAAGTTGTATCTTAATAGTTTTGATGCAGGCAACCAAAATTACAAAATTGTATGCATCCAATACAACATTTTTACGGTTGCATAGTGGTATGTGGTACTTACACTCTATTAACCTCAAGAATTTTATTATCTTTCGGTAACAAAATTGTATGTGTCACATATAACTAAATTGTTATTTTAAATATAACTTCTGTAACCATGAAATTCTCTACTCCTGATCGCTCATGTAACCAAGAAATCGATTCTGTACATAGTTGTATTGAATTGAAAAGGTATTAAACAAAACGGAGTATTATTCACCATTATCTCTGTTACGAATTCTATTAAAAGTGAATCTAAAAAACCGTATAAAATTATCCAATTAAAGGAAGATGATTTTAAAGATTATAAAGCATGTGCTTCTTTATATAATTACAAATCCGTTCCTTTTAGCCAGGTCGTTGCCTTAAAATTCACGCAATCTCAATTTGAAGTAGAATATAAAATTAATCATGCACTAGAAAATTGGAAAAAAGTTTGTATTCGTGATATCCGACCTACAAGATCTGATGCTGCAAGAACCAGCAATAAAATGCAACACCCATCGCGTTTATCTTTTAATGAATCCATTCCCGAAAATAAAATACAAGCTCTCAAAAATATGTTTAAATGGATGCCTGAACATATTATACAGCAATATTTCCAAAATAATTTTCCTCTGCTCTTAATTTTGTTATATCAAATGTATTTCTATGAAAAATGTGTTAACTTTTTCAAAAAATATCTGTTAGGATTACTTTTTTTTAAGTTTAAAAAAATGCAAAGTTGTATGTTACAGGCAATTTTGACAATAAATTTTTTTATTGAGATAACATAGTTGTATGTTTTTTTTAATATCTGAATTTTATCAAAAAAACTTTTTTTCCAAAGTTTTGTACATGATTCTTAGTAACTTGCACTAAAATCTAGCTAATTTAATTGTATCAAAAATGTATCTTTAGCACTGCCGGAGTTGTAATAACCAAAATCTTGTTTTTTGTTTTTCTCAAAACTGGGTTCAGTGCACATACAACAGTATAATTCTGAGGTGACGATATTTGTCTAAACGCAATTCAGGTATGCACTACTTCTTTTAGAGCGCTTTTCCTGGAAGACTATTAGTCGTGCGAATTTTTTGAAGAATGCGATTTTCAAAATGTGTAAAAAATTAAGCTAAATCAGAATTTTCAGAGAAGATAATAAATCTAGACGTATTTTTCAACTTCAAAAAGTGTCCTTTACTGAAAGGAATTCGTGTATCAAAATTCATATCGAAATGTAAAGCGGTTAGAGAAGAATATACAAAACAAAATTATATTTTTAGCCACTATTTTGAAACGTGCATAGCTGCATTTTAGGACCTTATCATCATGATTTTTTTTTTAATTTTTTGATATGTGTAGCATTACTCTCCAATTATATCAACGAAAACTGTATAAATACTAAACTTCAATTATAGTTATTTAAAGAAACTAAATACCTCTTAATTATAAAGGTGGCAAGTAAGTCATATCTGGCCCTGCTACTGTGGTGCCATTCAGAGACGATGGCTAGCCTAAGGAGCCATGGGCGACGAGCAAGTTATTCCTGCATTTAAATAATAATTATGTTTTAGACGTTATAACTACCCGATAATGACGTATCTATATTTGTGATATAATCAGTAAAATACTCAGTTTGCATAAACGTTAGTATTCAACAAATTTGACATGGAATAGTTGTAATAATTTTACAATATTAACCTACTGTTTTATTCCAAAATTAAACAGTTGATTTAGCACAGCTAATAAATTACATAAAAATTACTTAAACTTTAAAATATATTAATACTTTTACAATATATACCGTTTTATAACAAAATTAAACAGTTGATTTAGCGCAGCTAATAAATTACAAAAAAATTATTTGAACTTTAAAAAATATCTCTTATAAGTAGACAAATATTTAACTGAAAAATAATTAGGTGATCAGAATGAGACATACATGTTGTAGCTGACACACAGGTGAGTTTTTTAGTTAATTGATGGTTAATTAAATATTTTATTTATTTTTTCATTAATATGATATTATTACAAAATATTACATGGGTAATGTACAACTCTGCCGCCTTTCAGCGATTACACGAAGGAACTTGGCACGTGTAGTTCTTTTAGTGATTTTCGAAAGACTGTATCTCAGTGAAAAATCGTCGCATCGCATCGTGTTGAGATAAAAGAAATTATGAAGCTTTAAGGCTCTAGTTTCAAGATCTTTAGACAAAAAATGTTTCAGCTACGGTTAGAGAACAATTAAGAGAAATACTTTGAGAAAAAAATTTCCAATTTTTTTTTTTAGGACTCGGGAAAATTTTTCAAATTCAATCAATACAGAGATCAGTTAACTTATTTATTCAACTTCAAATTTTGAAAGGTCTCCGTGCGACTATTGGTTGCCGAAATTCGATGGTTGAATGAAAAAACCTTAGATTACACATCCGGCGGTGGTAAAAAATGAGAATTGAAATCATGAAAGAATCGGCTAGAACTTTGAAGGCATCGAAAAAATTTCGATTTTTTTTATTTTAAACTATATCTTATGGAAAATTGTGGGAAAAGCCGAAAAAATTCTTCTTTTTCATTTTGATAATGATTACGTAATGTTTAGGAGCAATAAACATGTTTCTTTAATTTATTTCCAAAGCTTTGATCACTTGGAAAAGAAAAACGGTTATTGTGGCTAGGTACCTACATTGAGCCGTAACAATTTCCTCAACATTAGTCTTTTCATAAATATTTGCAAATTAGCGGCAGATTTTCTAAAAAAACTGTAAAAAGTAATTTTTGCACTTTTTTCAAGTTGATGTCAAAGATGAAATAAATTTTACTCGAAAACCATGACAGGTTCTTGTAGAGATTTATTTAAATTTTCACTAACTGTCCTTGGATTTACTATGCAATAACTTCTTGCAGAAATATTGATGATTAATGACAATACTGTACAACCAATAGTCGCACGGAGACCTTTAAAAAATCAAATTGAAGTTAAATAAATAGTTAATCGACCTCTGTATTGATCGAGTTTGAAAATATTTTCCCGAGTCCATCCCAAATTTTTTCTCGAGGTATTTCTTTTGATTGCTCGATGATCGTAGTTTAAAAAAAATTGTCTAAAGATCTTCAAATTGGAGATTTAAAACTTTTTTATCTTGATATGACCATTTTTTGCGATGTAGATTTCGAAAATGTAATTATGTCAATGTGTCACAAAATTGCACATACGGTCTTTTTCCGAAGTAGGGCAGTATACTAAAGATATATACTTAATACAAAAAATAATAACATTTTAAAAATTTATTTTAAAGTATGTAAGGAATAGCCAGACTGTATTAATTTACTATTAATTAATTAATGCTAATTAAGTGTTTAATTATTTTATTATTAATTGATGCTTATTCATCTTCAGTAGTCGTAATCGTTGAAATGGTGTTTAAAATTAGTACTGATCAAAAACTTATGGAGAATTTATTAAAGTGTGCGATGTATGTGACGTGTTTTTTTATTTTGTCTGCATCTTTCAGTGTGACATTTTTTGTGCGGCTAAACTATTTTCATAAAAATAGCCCTTGAACCTTTTTACAAAATAAATAAATAAATAAATAAATAAATAAATAAATAAATAGAACAACGAAAACTAGACCACATACAAGTCGCTTACGACAATACCAACGTGTTTTTTTTGAGAAAATTATTAGTGAACAAATGTTTAAGTGAACTCATTTATCTAGGTTCTTACTTTTAACTGTTTTATTTTTGTGAAAATGGTGTACCTACTTATGGTGTATGCGTGTGTGTGTTAATATGTATCTACGAATAGACATACTAAATAACCCGTGAATATAGTAACAATGAATTAATAATAGACATCGCGGTAACGTATTGTGGTACATCTTTATGTACAGCAATTTCCAAGGCACACACCAATATTTGTACATAGAGGCGGAGCTATCGGTGGAGTCAGCGGTTCCAAAAAATTTTTCATTGGATTAGTACGGTAAGTCAGAAGGAATTTAAAAAAATGTTTTACTAAAAATATTTCCGCCAATTGTTTTCGCACCTTGATTTATTTCTTTTATTTTTCGAACAGACACATTTATCAAAATCGCCAAAAAAGTGCACATAATGTCTTTATTACTTACTAGTAGGTACTAAAAAATTTCTCATATGATGTTAAGTTCTCATATTATAAAAATCTTATCAAATAAAGTCAAATAATATTCTTTGACACCATACATCTATGCAAAAGATATTCGACCTGACAGACAAGAATGTTAACTGCTGGTCCTGCGGGAAACAACTAAACCATGGGCTACATTATACCACGCATACACTCACCAAACAGTAAAAAACCAAGTATTCAGAATAAAATACAAAATTGAAATGTTTAAATAATTAATAGAAAAGCACATACCTGATATGTTTACATTCTCAAACAATGCAATAATTCAGAGAAACATCCTATATTCTTACTTTCCATGTTTGACTTCATTTGATAATATTTTTTTGAATTTGTTTGAATTAGCTAAATACCTTTACAAAAGACTAAAATCATGTGAGAGTTAATAATAGAAAAATTGTATTTTTGAAAGAAACTTTGTAAAAGGGGTGAATAATATAAAAAAATATATAGAAAAACAATTATAATCCTTATAGTCACATAAGTCAGCGTTTGACAATGTCGTTTTTTGAAAATGTCATTCTTCTTAATTTTAATTTACATAACACTGTCCCAAAATGATGGAATAAAATTTAACTTTTCTTTTCCAGCTCAGATTTAAAAATTCTCTGAAACAGGTCAATTAGTAACTAAAAATTGTCACTTTTCTGCAATATTTTCTATTTTTTTTAGCCATGTTTGACAGACATATAACAATACCGACATTTATTTTTAATAGAACGCTCTATATTTTATAGCATAAATGGATAGCCCTTCTAAAGTCGAATTAAGCGATATAAGATTATACCTACCGTTTTGTCATAGTTCAAAAAAATTTTAAAAATTGTCTTTTATGTCGTACTGACGACTATTTCAAACAATCATAGTCTCTTCTGTACTTTATAAAACGTACCTACTCATTATTAATCTTTTTCTACTTACTTTACAGCTTTTTTTTATAAAAAAAAATACATCGATAAACGCATAAAATTCAGTAGCTTAGGTATAATGTGAATCGTTCCAATTCATTCGTTGTTAAATTATTTTTAAATATGTTTGCCCGTTTAAGCGGAAAACAGAATTGAAATTTTAATTATGATTGGATGTGGAGATAAAATCCGTAGTCAACAGGAGGTAAGTGACCTATTCCATCATAAGTATCCAGACCAGATAATTAGTCGAGCTACAATAAATAAAGTATACAAAAAGCTTGAAGTAACCGGAAGTATAGAAGATTTACCTGGATCAGGAAGGCGAAGAATGGTAAGCGAAAATGACCGTCAAAACGTAATGCTCGCCGTTACTGAAAATCCTCACTCATCCATTAGATCTATCTCGGCCAACTTCACTTGTCTTCAGTTCACAGAACTCTGAAGCCTCAAAAATGGCGTCCTTACAAAATTAACGTCTTATGAGAACTATGGGCAGATGACACAAACAGAAGATTACTTACAATTTTGCGAGAAAATTAGAAATTTATTATTATCACTGACGAATCAACTTTTTGCTTAAACGGAACCATAAACAGGCAAAATACCAGGTTTTGGAGCCCAGAAAATCCGCATTGTATGCAAGAAAAACATACACAACGGCCGGAAAAAGTAAATGTTTTTTTTCGCCTCGATGTAAAAAATTATCTTAACGAAGTTTTCCCAAATCGAAGGAGAGGCAGAAGAGGGACGCTTGAATGACCACCACGGTCCCCTGACTTAACCCCAGTAGACTTTTTTTGTGGAGTTATCTAAAATACAAAGTGTATGTGAAGACACTATCGATGGATTGAAAAATCGTATAAGAGTTCGAAACATAACACCAAATGTTATTCAAAATGTAATTGATAACTTTGAACACCGGATTGGGATTGTGCAATGGCTAATGGAGGCCACTTTGAACATTTGCTGTAGTAAAATAAAAAGAAGTAGTAAATTATTGTTTTCATTTAATTCCACAATTTTTTTGACAATTATGACAAAAAAATAGGTATAACTTTATATCGCTGAATTCGCTTTTAGAAGGGATATCTATGTATGCTATAAAATATAGAGCGTCCTATTAAAAAAAAATGTCGGTAATGTTATAGGTCTATCAAACATGGCTCAAAAAAATAGAAAATTTTGCCAGGAAAGTGACAATTTCTATTTACTAATTGACCTGTTTCAGCGATTTTTTAAAATTTCATCTGGAAAAAAAATATGAATATTGTTCCATCATTTTGGGACACAGTTTATATATATTTTTTCTATTAATATGTATAACGAGAAGGAAACAATCCCAAGTCAAATATGAAAACAAAAACATCTCTTTGTATCTGTTTTTTTACGTGATCAAACTATGTCAAAGCTGAAAACAAGAATATAGGATATTTCTCTGAACGATTACAATATTTGATAATATAAACAAATCAGGTATGCATTTTTCTATTGGTTAATTAAACATTTTAATTTTATATTTTACTTTGAATAATTATTTTTTACGAGCTGTTTATTAAGTATTAGTGTGGTATAATCCAATAATAGCTGGAGCATGTTGTTTACCGCAGCATCACCAGTTAGCACTCTTGGCTGTGAGGTTGAATACCTCACATACCTTCATTTGGGACTTAATTTGATAAGATTTTTTTGAATTTGTTTAAACTACCTTAACACCTTTCCAAAAGAATAAAAATAATTTAAATATAATTCAATGACATATTTAATTACGAATTTATTATTGAATTTATTATTAGTTTTTGATTTTTGAAATCTTTTTGTGGTGTACCATTTAACTGTATTTGCCAGAATATTTTACTACTAAAATGTCACAGTATCACAATAATGTTTAGGTACTTTTCATTTTTATTTTATATTCTAAAATTGCTTGCATCATCATCATCAAATCAACTCATAATGGTAATTAATTTAATTTACTTTTAATTAGTTTTACTATTGTTTTTTAATTAGATAACTAAAAATACGTCAGTTAAGCCCTTGTGTCGTTGTAGGTATCTGAAAAACCACAAAAGATAACGGTAGACTTCTTGGTATTATGATAAATAGACGTTACTTGTATTACATATTACAAAATATATTGTTTCACGTTTAA
Organism: Anoplophora glabripennis; assembly: GCF_000390285.2. Taxonomy (NCBI): domain Eukaryota; kingdom Metazoa; phylum Arthropoda; class Insecta; order Coleoptera; family Cerambycidae; genus Anoplophora; species Anoplophora glabripennis. The sequence goes on from NW_019417609.1 coordinate 859,376, forward strand.
AAGAATTGACCAAAAATTTATTTGAAAATATCAATATTAATAAAATAACTTTTTACAGGTAAAATATTGCTGTTATAAAACTGTATTCATTTGCTGGGTCTCGAAAAACGGGCATCAGTATATTTTATTTATACTTACCTCCTAACCTAACTGGTTACAGTTTCTGCATTTTTGTAATAATAACTTTACGTTATTGTCACTCTTGTGGTATAAATAATTTCAAATATTTCTCACTTACAATATCCACTTTTATATTTGATTAAGCTTTTTAATATTGAGTGGGACATAACATAACATGTCACTCTATAGGTAATTGATGTAAATACTGAAATAATAACAATAGAACTGAGAACATCCAGAATAGAATTATTAATTTTCTTTAAACAATTATAAATGTAACGCCACTGTACATACAGGTGCTTTAAGTTAACCTACTGCAAATTTGAACATCTATTACACACCTCAATATTCAAAACTTCATAAACATTACTAACAAATTTCCAATTCTCACTCTATTTATAATATATGGAGTTCAAATTATTTTGTAATTTAATTCAGCTTAATTTAGAATTACCCATTTGAAAATGAATTTGGTAGCATGCGTAGAAAGGTATATATGCATATTAACATTTAACTAGCGCTTTTATCGTTCAAATTATTTTAGATGATTCCCATATGGAAATAATAGGGAATAAACAATCAACTATGAGCAACATTATTCCTACTGATATTAAACAAATCATTAATATAGTAAGTAGCTTGTCGGAATAATATTCGCAAAATTTCTTAATCAGTGTGCAAAATTTGATTGTCTTAGTTACTCCGTACCATAAAATAGTATACTGAGATACAATCATGAATCAAATAGATCGAATTTCCAAAATAGTGGCGCAGAAATTGTAAAGATCCTGGTGACAATGAAAAATGAATTTTAACTTGATAGTGCGAAGCATGATTCATATCTCTTGGCTAACGAACTACAAACAGTTAAACACGTTCTTCCAACAGATGCCTCTGCATGTAGAAGGTAGATTTATTTTACCAACTAGATTAATTTAACGTCTTATATTCACAGAAATTTAATGATTTCTCCTAGAAATGTAGATAAAAAGCTTACAGCTCTGAATGCTCATGTTTGTAATCATACATAATAAATAAATAGGACGATTCTAAAGATGTAAAAGACGCATAACTTTCTTGATCGATAACCATATTTTTGAACTGTCCCTTTTCTTGAAACGATGTGTTTGATTTGCGCTCTAGAGTTGGCGACTTAAAAATATAGAACTGACATTACTTTTCTGAACAAAAACTCTCTCGATGTGGTTGTAGGAATTTTTATTGCCTGGTTGTTGAAACGACATGATTGATTTGGTTTGATACATTCTTAATATAGCGATGGTAGAGAACTCTGCTACATGGAAATCGTATCATCAGTATTTGAAGAAATATTCACTAATTTCAGACATTTGTCGATTGGCTTTTTGGTTTTCTGAAGCTAAAGTAGTCATCTGCTTAAACAAACTTATTGCTTTCGATTCTTCGCAAACCATTTTTTTGCCTAACTTTTCAGATCGTTTCCCAAGTTTTACTCGAAAATCGGTCTTTTTTCAAAAAAGATAAGAGAGTAGAAATTTGTAGAAAATTGAAAGACAAATCCGAAAATAACATGACTATACCGTAAACCATTGGCGTACTATTTTATTTAGAAAAATATGTCACCGATGCCCTGTATCTCTGCCACTGGAGCATCTAAAATTTAAGAAAATGATTTTGGACAATATTTACATACACACCTATGCCCAATTTCAAAATTCATGGATCATAGAATTCATGAACCATAGAATTCATGGACGCACACACCCATAGAAGTCATGGACCCACATAAGAGTCGTGGACCCACAGAGTGAACAACAAAGAGGACAAAACCTTAGAGATTGCAGAAGGCTGAAAAGGAAAAGTTATTATTAGAACCAAAATGTACATTGTATATAGTCCGTACAATATTTGTTGAGACAGAATTCCAAGAAAATTATGGGAACTACCTACTGTAACAATTCACCGCGGCAGAGGCGTGCCTTGAAAATTTCCGCCAATGTCTTTCTAGCTCGGGTGTACAATGCGGTTAATTCCAAGAAAGTGACACAGGGGTCTTCTTGGAATTATCTCAACAAATATCGTACGGACTATGTATAAAGTATATTTTCGGATTAAAATGTGTTTTTATTTCTTCATTCATTTCTTCACTAATTCCTCTTAATTTTTCTCCACCTGAATCCACGTTTTTTACAGGTGTACAGGGAAGTACGTTTTTCCACACTTAATTTATTTTTCTTGTAATTATGTCAGTGTAACTCAACATCCTTATGTTTTGTGAAAAGAGTGGCCTAAAATTTCGCCCGTTTCGTCGACCTCACGAATTGTATTCAAAAGTGGTCTAAATAGTAGCTTGTGGTTATACTTTTAGAGTAGGCAAAATTTTAAGTTGAGCATAGTTTTTGTTTTAAAGATATAACAAGTCGAACCTGTTGGCTTGTTCACGCCAAAATGAATTCAACATTCTCGGCACACTCGTTTATTGTGTTCAAGGTAATGCCGATTTTACAAAAAAAATCGGGATTATTGTTGTAAATATTCAATTAATTAAGAAAACATCATGTTGTAAAGGAAGACTTTATTTCATATGCTTATATCTGAACATGGAACCACCTTAATAAAATTTGTTAATGTTGCAAGTTTGCTTTAGGATTAAATTAGTTACATCTGATGGAAAGTATAGTAATTAAATACTTAAATAAGTAAACTAATAACTAGGAAAAAAGGAGAAATAAACTATCGCAATACAATAGAAACATATATTTATTCAGATAAAAATAAAATAAATGAATTAAGTCACCCACACATACAGTTTATAAAAAATAAATTATTTAATTAGTTAAAATATATGCTGACCATAATTTTCCAATAGCGATAATTTATAAAGTAGGAATGATTCATTTCAATTTACGGATTGTTCAAGCAAAGATATGTCTGTATACGAGTATATGTAGTGCAAATTGTGTGACAATTTTTGTTACTTAAATTTAAATATATATACAAATATATAAATTACAACTTTTTGCCTTGGTTTGTGCAAGAAATATATTATAGCAAAATTTCCAATATCTTTTGTGGGTAGATAGTTACATGAACGGATATTTATACATTTATCACTAAATTAAAATTCTCAAAAATATATGTACAATAAACATCGAAATAGTACACTTATTAATATATAGTTACCTATAATTACGTTACTGAATAATACTTTTTTTGAGTACTGATGTCACGCACCACGCACCGTAATATGGTCCACTGGGCAATATAGTAAAATTTGTTGTTGGTCATCTCAATGACTAAATCTCAGGGAATTGGTAAATATATAAATACATTTAATAAATTACAACTGATTAATATTATAAATGTTGAGGTCAATTTCGTATTCATGAAGCGACAAAGACTGCCCATCAAGCATGGAGATGTCTATCGAATCGCACCAGTTTTCCTCTGCTATATTTCCGTTCTGCTGAGATTGAAGAATTACGTCACTGCTTTTATTGGGTTCTGTTTTCATCTCTATTGCTGCATGTCCAAACGAAGAGCTTGGCTGGTTTTGGCAACTCTGATAATAATTAAATACATTTTGTCCCCAATACGGCTGCACGTATTGAACAGCGTAAGGTGTCTGAGAAGGTGGCATGATTTGGTATTGCATGGCCGCTAATGGGTTTAACAAGCTACCGTATACGTACGGTCTAACATTTTCTGTCCTCCGACGATTTGATGCAGGCTTATTATTTACAGTTAGTTTTTTCAGCTCTTCATTTTTATGTTTCATTCGACGATTCTGGAACCATATCTTTATTTGCTTTTCATTAAGGGACAACATCTCTGACAACTCGATTCTTCTCTGGCGTGTTAGATATTTGCCCTGATGAAACGCACTTTCCAAACATCTAAGTTGCACTGCTGTGAAGGCAGTTCTCATCCTTTTTGCTCGTTTAGGTTGGACATCATGTTGGGAACCTATTGAAAAGAAAAGAAAATATTAACTGAGGAACATTCAAATGCAAAAATACATATATGCGATTTTTTTCTAATTCACAGAGATCCTTTTTTTCATACAGTAGGTACCAAAAATGTGGGTGAAATAAGAAAGTCTATAGACGTTTTCTGTGAAACGAATAATTTCAGATTACTTGAGATTTTTTCAATTGTTTGTTCCGCTACTAGTGGCGGCACCTGCCAGTCTCTACTACTGACTTAATTAAATAAATAATAATATTGCAATACCCAGTGACTTCTAAATTCTTTTGAGGTTCTTAGTGATAAGGTCTCCCAGGATAACTATTCGAAATTGTTAACATAATCAAAATAAAGATAAATATGACTCTAAACTTTGAACTTAACTACCTTATTTAAAAAATGGGTTTGCTAAAGCCTAATCATTAAAGTATCATTTACTTACCAACTTCTCCAATAAAATTCCCTTCGATATGTTGGTGATTGTGAGTAATTGCCATCACAAGAGCTTCTACATTTCCACCAGAGTCACTTGCTTCACCGTCGTTATTTTCAAATTTGTTGTCGGAATTTTCATTTAGGCAGGAGGATTGTGAGGCTGTCGAAGAACATGCAATATTTTCTTGATTAGTGTTCCAATTTTTTGTATATGTTTGGTGAAATGGAATATTTATTCCAAATTCTAAATGTGATGTGGGTGGACACATAGAAAAACTTGCTTTGCTCTCCTGAATAGAACCCATACTCCTAGACTGTGTGTTCCATTCTTTTTTATCGGCCTGGTGATATAGAACGTTATTATTTTCATAACATAGTGAAGAAGAAGATATCGGGGAAGAACCTACGTCAGTGTGACTTAAGGAAATCATGGTTTCAAGCTGTGTGTTCCAACAAATATCGTTTGTTTGAGAAAAGGATGTGGTTGGATTTTGTTGTATATAGGATGTTTCAGGGGATGCAATTTCTGACGTACTAGGTGGCGTAATCGGTTCGTAAAAATGTGAAAAATATTCACCAGTTTCACATTTTGGATGGCTGTCTTCTTGGTTTTCAGAAGTAGTAGGCACCTGTTGGTCTGATGACAACTCAAAACTTGAACCCTGCGGTATTTCCGTCGTCAACATTTCACACAAATCACTGTTCTTAATACTTGCAAAATCACTTATCACATATCTTTCTTGGCCTAAAGACATGATGTCGTTTAGAAAAGTATATCACGAATGTATTAGATATCAATTACAGTGGTATTTATTTAAATAATATACCACACCTTTTTTCTCAATATTGGCAAATACGGCCAATGGCAACAGGGATGTTAAAATAATTACCTCCCCTCAGGTACTTTAAATATCCTTTATTGGTATAAACAGAAATTGTACTAAAAATAGCACCAATGCAGGTTAATTTCCAGATAAATTTTATTTCGAATATTACCTGTCTCAAATTAATCCCTGATCCTGATAGAGAAGGAGACGATATATTTTTTCTAAAATATGTAGTGAAACTGATATCAGACATTTATATCAAATATGTTTTTAAAAGATTATAGAAAAAATACAATTTTACAATTTTATTTTAATAATATACTCGTATGTACCTACCTAAAATGTAAACCATATAAGAAGCATGCATCTTTTGTATGAATAAATACCCTTGGTCGTATAAACAGAACTTGTACTAAAAATAGTCATTCTGCACCAATGCAGGTTAATTTCCAGATAAATTTTATTTCGAATATTACCTGTCTCAAATTAGTCCCTGATAGAGAGGGAGAAGGCATATTTTCTCTAAAATATGTCGTGAAACTGATATTACATAATTGTACATCAATGTTTTTAAGGGATTATAAAAAAAATCTAAATCAGAAACTATCAGTATATAGATCGGTAGTTGAAATGTCATTAATATATGACGATACTGAAAATACGCGTTGCTCACAAAATTTAGCACGTGGGAAATTTTTAAGTTTGAACTTAAGGAAAAAAGTTAAATATAAAAGCAATGAAGTCTGTCAACAATAAACTGGAAATTCTTTCAATCGGTGTGTCACGCAATACTTTGTGATATTTAAAAAAGCGAAGAGTACAGGGTTTCTCACGGAAAAATTGCAAACGTTTATTGTAATTTTTTTCTTGTATTTTTGAAACCTGTAAATGTTTCTGATTTTTTATCAACTTTGTCTATATATGCTAAACCAAAATGCATACACAGTTTTGTCCCAGAAATGCATGGTCCAAGCCAATATAGATACCTGCCTCAAAATATATGGATACGTACTTATAGAAAAATTATCTACCTGTATACAAAAATCAACGCCTATTGAAATATAACTCTATTAACCGGGAAACAATGTTTTTTAGAGAGTTCTTACATGCATATGTCTATGAAGTTATTTATTTGTGGCATAATTTTTCGTCATTTTCTTAATTTTTTTTGGGTATTTTGCCAACTGTGGAAAAAATTAAAAATAAATTAGTGAAATAAACCGTTGCGCCAGAAGGATCAGTCATGTATTATTTTTATGACAATGGTTTTGCCTAACCAAAAAATCTCACACTGAAGAAAGTAGACAGATACAAAATACAAAAACAATTAGGTACTCTATGTCGTGCACAATATATAACAGTGGATGGAAAGAGAATAAAATGGTACATAAAATTTGAAAAAATATAAGGGGTGTTCCGTTACAAAAAACTAAGTTTAGATGGTTTCCAGTGGACGAAACTCGGTACTGAATTATGACCACCCTGTATACGTTTCGGTAACTCTAAAGATATGGTTGTGCAACTTAGGTATTTAGCTCCTGCTCCTGCAAATATTGTTACTTTATCTGTTTAACTGTACAATGTGCACGGCTTTAAAGTAGGTTCTGATTTTTATTTTTTTTTCCTACAAAGCTAAATATCTCGAAAACGGATAACTTTAGGAATAGGAAAACTTGATAAAAGTCACTTTAAAATGAAGCGTAGAATCCAAAAATGTAAAAATACATTGTGTTACATGTGTTACATTTAAAATAACAAAGTTGAAGTAAACTTCTGTATAACTGGAAGTGTTACAGGAACAAAATTATTAGATTTGAAAATAGCACACCCAAACACCCTAGTGTACCGATTTTCAAAATTGAAATCAAAGTAATTTCTGAAATAATGTAATAGGTCACTCACTTTGAGCCACAAGGTATATTAATTATACAAGAATTTTACAAGCAGGTTACCATGGAAAGTACGAGGACTTTAATTATAATTTTTATTTCGGTGTAGATTATGATACATTGTATTTTGTTTTCATATTTTTAAGGATAGAATTGTTCAATTTCATGTCATTCAGATATTCATATTTTCCGGGAGAGATAAATCCTTTTGGAAGAAATTTTGTGTTGTAAAATTAAAAAATCAACGGCGTACATATGAAATAGTTATATTGACCATAACCATGTTGAAGGAGCTGTATGTATGTAATGTATCAGTCTTAATAGATAAAGAAGTGGATCAAGCATGAAGTATGTAGTTTAAACCGTTTTGAAATTATAAAAAAACATTTCGGTACCACCTCGGGTGCCACCGTATTTCTGTAGGCGATGATTTTTGTATGACACTTTACCCAGCCTACTAATTTTTATTTCATTTGCTTTAAGGGGGCATTTAAAGAGCTTACCGTTTTTTTCTATCAAAACATTTAATATTATGTCTACGTGAACGTCATTTGTGAAAGTAGAAAATTAATTTTTGCCCAACAAAAAGTGTTTCCACGCATGATGGGTGTCTACAAAATGGCAACAAAATATCAAAAGCAGTCTCAATGAACTTGGGGAAAAACTTTTTTTGGCTTTCATTTTTTTACGTGCAAATGGTGCGTCGTACGAGAGTAAGTCTAGGGACCGAATTTGCTGTAAAATAAATAGAGATTTTAAAAACAATTTTAGTTTTTAGAAAAAGCAGTGGCGTACCACTTTTTTCTTCAAAAATGTTTAGATCAAACCTCGTACGGACGTCATTGGCAAAGATTTTAAAACATTTTTTACATCAAACAATGCTCCTTAAATTTTTTCTTAAAACTGTAAAACCCTGTAGCTCAAAAATTAAGAGGTTTAGGACATATGTTGATATTAAGTTTTCTTCTTAAAATGACCCAAGGATTCACACCCTTAAGTATCGGCATTCAATTAATAAACACCCTGTATAAAGTAAGTTATCATGGTGGCTTCTGACATGCACTTCAGACACCCTCTATCACTGTATCCTTGTCATGTTATTGTTATATTAAATTAAACTGTAATGAAAGGATACTGAAAATAATCAAATGGACAGAAAACTGGAAATAAACAAATATTTAAAAAAATACAAAATATGTTATTTTAAGGCTTCAAAACAGTTCCAAAATTTTTACAAAAATTGCATTGTTATCTTTGCCAACCCCGGTGAATGGCTTCGGTTCTCCATTCTGAATTTGTAGTACCTACTAAATCTGTGCAGTATTATTGACGGCAAATTAGAATGTTATTATTGCTCGTTACTGTTAAGCCACTTGTTGTTTACTAACTTTTATGGATGGATAACAGACTATGAAATGAAAAAAATTGAAAATTGTAAACATGTCATAAATCTTCATAAATTCGACAATATTTTGCAGTAAATATCATAAAATTGTTATTTTATTGTCAACTTACCAAAAAGAAAAACTTGCAAATCCTGTATTTTTAGAGGGTATAGTATATAAGTCATGGTATAAAATATTTCACTCATCCTAAGTGGAATGTACTAGGCAATAAGAAATAATGACTTTAGTAACTATTCATTACAGATTGTTGGAAAAAAAAATCTGTATTTTGAGCAAAGCATATAAAATTTCTATTCGGTATTCTGTATTTCTATAAATAATTTTTTAGCAAATTATAATAACAATAATAAAAGCATTTATTTTTTAAAAAATAAATAATTAATAATTTAAAATAAATTTTAACTAAAATATACCCATATATTTAAAATTAAAAAAATTGTAAGGTGCACTATTTAAATTTTAAAAATTGTCATCTTCCGGTTAAACCCAAAGTAACAGAAAATATTTTTTTTTTATGAATTTACTTCATTTATAGCTTACCTTTCTTCCAGGAGCAATTTTATGGTAATTATTCATTTTCACAACCGAATTTAATTACATCTCTAGTTTAGTTATACCTACTAATCCTGGTGCTGATGCAGGTTATCAAACCTGAAGTGAGGATAATAATATTTTTAATACCCAATTATTTTTGAAAATTTAGAATTTTTCTTGGGGAACTCTTAAACAAAGAAGGATTAAAGACATATTTGTAGTGATCAACATCAGACTCTGTTTATAATCGTCCATCGGCACCAAGATATGAAATTAAATCTGAAATGCTGGTGATAATAACATTAATACCCCATTTATTTTTGAAGATTAAATGGTTTTATGATCTGGCAGGTGCAGTGGCATTTTTATTCCTCTTACAAATGAAATTTTAGTGACTAATGAGAAAAGTACAATCTCGTTGTGACATTATAAAAAGAGGTAGATAATATAAATTGTTAAAATTTATTTAAAATATAGCTTGATGATAAAACATATTTATACTTCCCGAAACATTGATGTGCAGCACAAAATTCAATATATTCAAAGTTACCTACACTTATTTCTAAGATAACCAATATACAGTACTTATGTCGAATATTTTTGCCACATGTCGATTGTGTCTAAATGAGGTAAATGCACGAATTTGTGTTGAGTAAAATGTAATTTTAAAATCTGATTTACCTCAACATTGCAAGGAGCCACCTTTTGAGAACTGTTGATTTTCATAGAAGATGTTCGATGTACCCACATGGTTGCACACAAGCTTCCGTATTTGCGCTGTAAATTGAGGATTTCTTGCATGTTCCTGAAGCAACCATTCGCAAAAACCTAGACGTAGTTAAAATCCTCAAGAGTAAGCGCCTGAACACGTTGAATATGAAATGGGTACAACTGAGCTTCTCGTAATGTCCGCCACACAACAGGATGCGAAATATTTACTTGCTGTGCGATATTTCTGGTGCTAGGATGCGGATCTTCTTCGACAAGATCTAAAATCGCCTCGACATTTAAGATTCTTAGTGGTCGCCGTGGGCCACCGTCTCCGACGCGATTGTACTTCACTGGTGTCCAAAACTCTTTGTGCTACAGGAACAAATGTTCGCGGTGCGGGGGCACGTCGCCGTCATTCAGGATATCTTGCACGGTACACTTGACAAGCTCTGTGGGCATTTTCGTTTGCTTCGTCATAAATTATGAGCATATCATAATATTCGCGATTGCTAAATAAATACGCCATCTTCAAAAGAAAACTTGGAAATACGGCTATTAAATATACTCTCGAAAAACAGCACAGCAATCACTACAACAATGTATTACAAACTGACTTTTGAATACAGTCCGGATTCATAAAAAACCTACAAATTCACAAAAAATGTTACAAAATTTTTTGAAGAAGAAGTAGTAGAAGAAGTAGCAGAGGTATCTACTCGCCGCGATAAAATACATGTATTTCAGCAGTTCCAAAACAGGTTTAAACACATTTTTAATTAGATTTTTTCTCTATGACCTTAAACTTCCGATGCAAGTTTGTGACATCAGTTAACTCAGTTTTTGTTCAGTTAACATGCGATAGGTTCGATACTAGTACTACATTTTTAGATGCCACAGTTTTTTTATTTAAAGGGGAATAATTTTGAATGTGAACTTAATAATTTTAGTTTTCAGTTGTTTTCTTATCCAAGACACATGCCAAATTGGACAGAATGGAATATCAAAGACTTTTTAAAATTGGATTATCATTTCATGTAACAAGACGCCACCATTTGAAAGATAAATATTATGTCACAACTAAAACTATCAAGACACATCAAGTTATATTATAATTATTAGTAATTTTTCAGTCACATATCCATAAAAAGAAAAATATTTTTATTCATAATCCACTATTAAAGTAGAGCCAAATATTACAGATATACCCCGTATGGGGGATATAGCTCACATGAAGTAAATTGTTTTGACTTACGACCGATAAATATTTATTTTTTTATTTTTTTCAAAATTTACATAATGTATCACATTTAATAAAAAACATACTAAATTAGAATTTACCCTGTAGTGAAGTGAAGTAATTCTTGGGTAATTTATTACAAGCTGTGTGTTATTAGGGTCTTTGAGGATTATTTAGGAAAAATTATTACTATTTTTTATTTATTTTGACTATTGACTATAATTTGAAATTTAAAGAAAATAATTAATTAAAAAAAGTTTTATATTTGTATCAAAAAATTGCTGTTCAATAATATAATTGTAATACTTAATAACAAATATTGTCTATTATGTGAATATCAAAGAGTGGGTTATAGTAAACTTAATGCCCCAATTATTTTCTGGATTTCGAAATTTTTCTGTTAATTATATAAGGATTAAATTGTTTTATGATGTGCAGGTGCAAGGGCATTTACATTCATTCCTTTTTCAAATCAAAGGGGGCGGTCAATTTTACCTAATTATCTAATTAGGTAGGTACAATTAACCCTGCCTGATAATCCCCATCTACATTTTTCTTTAAATCTAAAATTAAATTATTATGGTTATTTGAAAATTCTACTTGCAAATTAATGATTTAAAAATAATTTGTGCTATCCCGTAAGTTGCTATCAAAGTTTATTTCTTAGGATGTCAGATTCAAAGATCAATCAGTAATTGAAACTGCACGGTAAAGTAATATAATTTCGGCTCATACGCAGGAATGGGTATTTAGACGGTGTAAAAAGTTTGACTGCCATTACTTCAGCATGAGATAGAGTACTCATAATTGAACAGCAAAGTTGTATATTACAGGGGCGTAAGATTAATAGTTTTCAAAATACAGCGAATATTAATATTGGGGAAAAAATGTAAATTATTGTGAAACATTTAGTAAATTTCAAGACAATTGTTTTCAAGTTTTTGAATAAATAAAATAAAATGTATCGATTTTGTTGTACGAAGATATGAATTTAAAAATATGTGTGCGTTTAAAAATTCAATAATTTTTAAACGCACAAGTTCAAAATAAACTGCAACATATGCTCAAAACGTCTGTGACCATTTTGGATGCACGCACGACACCTTTGAATCCAATTTTCGCTCACTCTCTAGAAAATACTTCAATAAAAGGAAATAGTGGTACGCAAAAAATACTCAGACACGGTCCAACTCCAGATACCAACCCAATTACGTAATGCTGGACAGCTTAGTACCTCGTGTAATCCGTCGCGCTATATTGCACAATATGAATTTTATCGAATTTTAAATTTATTACGAAAACGGTTAGATTTAGTTATAGTGAAGCTTTAACATTTTTGGCTTACTTATTTCTATCTTATTAAAAATGGAATAATATAGGGTGTTCCATTTAAACTTGTTACTGTCAAATTATTGAAGATTTCCTTAAAAAATTTCCAAATGTACATATTTCAATATCGACTTGTCAGAAATTAATTCAGAGGTATCTAAGTACCGGCCCAGTGTTGAATAAGCCACGATGATACCACCACTGTGATAGTGCTACAATCTGTTCATCATTAAGAGGAGGAGCAGAATATTTGCAATCCAATGTCTTTCTATCTAGGGTGCATAACATGGCTAATTGCAAGAAACTGACGCAGGAGTCTTCTTGGAATTCTCTCAACAAATATCGTACGGACTATGTATAAAGTAGATTTTTTAGATTAAAATGTGTTTTTTTCTTTTACAGTACAAATCATAAATAAACACGCTGGTACAAAAAAAGGAATAATCAAATAAACATTTATTTAAAGAATCTGCAAGCTGCTACAGTAAACGCCACGCCGCCTATGTCATTCTACCTCAGGTGTCGAATGCGGTTAATTCCAAGAAAGTGACGCAGGGGTCTTCTGGAAATTCTATCTCTACAAAGGGGACTGTAGCACTGCTGACTATGATTCAAATAGAAAATACGACTAACTACTGTCTCACANAGTCAATAAGCACTACTATGTTTTAAGGGTAACAATGTTAGCATTTTTCCAAAAAGATGGAAATTTAGCTGATACAATTTTTATTTCATTACAGTACAGTAGAGTACAAATCATAATTAAACTAGAAGATAATACAATAATTATAAACATGCTGGTACAAAAAAAGGAATAAACAAAGAATTTTGTCCAAATAATTCAACCTTATAGCGCGAAGATCAACCTTCTCTATTAGTACCCAACGATTGTTCAACTGAATCCCAAGTTTTTTAATAATGGTGTACAGGGTGGTACGTTTTCCCGAAAAGTCGTATTCCGCACTTAATTTTTCTTGTAGTTGTGTCAGTGTAACTCGACATCCTTACGTTTTGCGAAAATTTTTATGTTTTTAATATCCATTTCCATTTTGGTAAGGTAATACATATTCTATTTCGTTTTTTAGGAGAACTAAATTTTATTTCACCAGCACCATTGTTTAGAGCTTGTAACTTGACACTTGCACTTAAAATTCTCCCTATAGTGACTAAAGACACTCCTGTAGCAGATACTTACAACACGGTTTCGTAATTGTATTCTATTTTCATTTGGAAAAATTGTTGTAAAACAATTATACACTTTAAATACGATACTCTTCGACTGGGAATTAAATTCCTTTCTTTTATTTTTCACCTCCATTGATTTATTTTAATAAGAAATTACATTGAAAATGCACAAGACGATACACTTTCGAAGAAACACGCCTTCGCACGCAAAACACAGTATGCACTGCAAGCTGCTACAGTAAACGCCACGCTGCCAATGTCTTTCCACTTCGGGTGTCGAATGCTGTTAATTCTAAGAAAGTTACGCAGGGGGTCTTCTTGGAATTCTGTCTCAACAAATATCGTACGGATTGTACTCGTGAAAATATTTTTGAATTACCTATAAATCAAATGTAATAGAAAGAAAACTTGTAGAAACTCAAGGAAAATTTCTTTATCTTATTTCATATGCTTATATCTGAACATGGAACCACCTTAATAAAATTTGTTAATGTTATTAAGGATATGTCATACATGTACTAAACAACTAAAAATTGCAAGGTTGCTATAGGATTAAATTAGATACATCTGATGGAAGGTATAGTAATTATATGCCTAAATAAGTAAACTAATAACTGGGGAAAAGGAGAAATAAACTCTCGCAATAAAAAAGAAACATATGTTTATTCAGATTAAATTAAAATAAACGAATTAAGTCACCCACCCATTAAAGTTTATAATAAATAAATAATTTAACTAGTTAAAATATATGCTGACCATAATTTTCCAATAGCGATAATTTATAAAGTAGGTAGAAATGATTTTTTTTGTTATAGTATTTACATTATCTCATGAATATACTTAATAATATAGAAGCTAATTATTGTGATACATACTGAGATACCATATAAAAAAGTAATTCGCCTTAGAAATTTGTAAATTAAAAATATTCATATATATTGCAATATACGGGGTGTACAAATCAAAACATATGTGTTACTGATTTTTTAAGTAGGTACATACATTTAAATATATATACATATACATAAATTACAACTTTTTGCCTTGTACAAGAAATATATTTTAGCAAAATTTACATTATTTTTGGTGAGTAGCTCTCTCAAAAAAAACTTTGCAATAAATATCAAAATAGTACGTTCATTAATGTATAGTATGTAACTAGCATGGACGGATACATCACTAAATCAAAACTTTCAAAAAAATATATACAATAAATATCGAAATAGTACGTGTATTAATATATAGTTACCTAATTATGTTACTGAATAATAATTCTTTTTGAGCACTGATGTTACGAACTGTAATAGGGTGCACTTGGGCAACGTAGCAAAATTTGTTGTTGGATCTCAATGACTAAATCTCCGCGAATTAGTAAATATATAAATACATTTCATAAATTACAACTGATTATTAATATTAGATATTAAATGGTGAGGTCAATTTCGTATTCATGAAGCGGCAAAGACTGCCCATCAAGCATGGAGATGTCTATCGAATCGTACCAGTTTTCCTCTGCTATATTTCCATTCTGCTGCGATTGAAGAATTGCGTAACTGCTTTCATTTGGTTCTGTTTTAATTTGTACTCCTGCATGTCCAAACGAAGAGCTTGGCTGGTTTTGGCAACTTTGATGACTATATACATTTTGTCCCAAAGACGGCTGCACATATTGAACTGGATAAGGTGTTTGAGAAGGTGGCATAATTTGGTATTGCATGACTGCTAAAGGGTTTAATAAGCTGACATTTTCTGTCCTCCGACGATTTGATGCAGGCTTACTATTTACAGTTAGTTTTTCCCGCTCTTCATTTTTATGTTTCATCCTACGATTCTGGAACCATATCTTTATTTGCTTTTCACTAAGCGACAACATCTGTGACAACTCGATTCTTCTGTAGCGTGTTAGATATTTGTCATGATGGAATGCACTTTCCAAACATATAAGTTGTAGTGCTGTAAAGGCAGTTCTAGTTCTTTTTGCGCGTTTAGGTTGGACGCCATGTTGGAAATCTATTGAAAAAAAAAGAAAATATTAACTGAGGAACATTCAAATGCAAACTGAAATATATATGCGATTTTTTTCTAATTCACAGAGATCCATTTTGTTTTACTCGTATACAGTACCAAAAATGAGGGTGAAATAAATTAATAATTTTTGAGACTCTTGATGACGACATTAGGTATACTTGTTTGAAATCATATATGCAACAAAGAAAGTCTATAGACTTTTTCTGTGAAACGAATAATTTCAGATTACTTGAGATTTTTTCAATTGTTCGTTATCGAATTTTCAATTACTCAGAGCCGCTGTTAGTAGCGACACCTGCAAGTATCTCTACTACTGGCTTATTTTATTAAATAAATAATAATATTGCAATACCCAGTGATTTCTAAATTCTTCTGGGGTTCTTAATGGTCGGGTCTCCCAGAATAACAATTTAGAAATGTTAATATCGAAAAATTTATCAAACATAATCAAAATGAAGATACCTAAATTCAATTCTAACCTTTGAACTTAACTACCTTGTTTAAAAAATGGGTTTGCTGAAGCCTAATCTATAAAATATGATTTACTTACCAACTTCTCCAATATAATTCCCTTCGATATGTTTGTGATTGTAAGTAATTGCCATAATGGGAGTTTCTACATTTTCACCAGAGACACTTGCTTCACCGTCGTTATTCTCAAATTGGTTGTCGGAATTTTCATTTGAGCAGGAGGATTGTGAGGATGTCGAAGAACACGCAATATTTTCTTGATTAGTAATTAAGTTCATAGAACGAGTGTTCCAATGTTTTGTATATGTTTGGTGAAATGGAATATTTATTTCAAATTCTAAATCTGATGAGGGTGGACACGTAAAAGAACTTGCTACGCTCTCCGGAATAGAACCCATACTCCTAGACTGTGTGTTCCATTCTTTACTATCTTGGTGAGATGGAACGTTCGAATTATTTTCCAAATGTAGTGAAGACGAAGGTATCGAGGAAGAACCTGCGTCAGTCTGGGGTAAGCAAATCATGGTTTCAGGCTGCGTATTCCAACAAATATCGTTTGCTTGGAAAAACGATGTGCTTGGTTTATATTGTATATAGGACGTTTGAGATGTAATTTCTGACGTACTAGCTGGCGCTATCGGTTCGTAAAAGTGTGAAAAATATTTACCAATTTCACATTTTGGATGGCTGTCTGCTTGGTTTCCAGAAGTAGGCACCTGTTGGTCTGGTGACAACTCAAAACTTGAACCCTGCGGTATTTCCGTCGTCAAAATTTCACACAAATCACTGTTCTTATTACTTGCAAAATCACTTAACACATAACTTTCTTGACCGAAAGACATGATGTCGTTTAGAAAACTATATCACGAATGTATTAGATATCAATTAAAGTGCTATTTATTTAAATAATATACCACACCTTTTTTCTCAATATTGGCAAATAGGGCCAATGGCAATAGGGATGTTAAAATAATTACCTCCCCTCAGGTACTTTAAATACCCTTAATGGTATAAACAGAACTTGTACTAAAAATAGTCACTCTGCACCAATGCAGATTAATTTCTAGATAAATTTTATTTGGAATGTTACCTGTCTCAAATTAGTCCCTGATCCTGATAGAGAAGAAGATATATTTTTTCTAAAATATGTAATGAAACTGATGACACACATCTATACCAAATATGTTTTTAAAAGATTATAAAAAATACAATTTTACACATTTATTTTAATAATATTGTACCTATCTAAAATGTCAACCATAGAAAAAGCATGCATCTTTTGTATGAATCACCACCGTAGCACTATTTTAACCAGAACGAAAAGCTATTAGATTTACTGCTCTGTCTTATAAATGCTTTCAATATGTAACTCTTAATAAAGAATTTCTAAATAAAGTAGACACAATTTAAGTCCGCTTTTAAGAAACAGTTCTTCAATTAAAGTAAATTAAAATATTTTATTCTCCTTTTATATATTTCAATTTTTATGTTTTTAATATATTTATTTTAAAACTATAAACTTTTGTTTTTTTTCATTTATGAGAATTGGTATCTATCTATTTGTATAAAAAAAACAAAAACAAAAATATTGAAATCTATGGCAGGTCAATATTTGCTTTGACAAACAAGTTTGATGTACAAATTTTATACATATTGCACTTTTTTATAATAAAATAATTTAAATTGTCTATCCAAAGGTATAAGAAAATAAAAATTTGAAATTCTGATAGTTCTGAAGCTTTCGATAATTTACATGAAATTACGAAGAGATCCTGCTCATTAGGATTTGTTTCTGTAAAATATTCTTTGATTGAGGCTTATATTAACTGATTGAGGCTTATGTTAACTTTATTTGATCAATTTTGGTATTCCGGTACACATTGTATTGATATGTAACTGCACAGTTTATACCAAAAGTCTATAAAAGCCAGAAATGAAATGGATATTCATCAAAAATAGTTACAGATAGTCACATAAACTAAATAAATTTATTTTTCAACTGCTTAAATAATTTTAAAATAAATTTCAAGATGTTTCAGAAACTACCAGTATTTAGATTGTTCTAATTTTATTTCGACATATATAGTTATCACTCTGAGGAAACTTTACAGGGAAAATTAAAAAGATAATGATTGGGCGACAACCTATAAATAAAATTACAGTCGCTATAAAAGTTTCCTCACTCTGTAAGAGAGGATTGAAGAAAAAAATACACAGATTAAAAAAAGGTATGTATATTTCTCACTGCACTTGGCCTAGACGCACAGGGATGTTCTGCAATGTACAGGGATATTATACACGTAGTCTCTGAGTGGGTTGACTCAGGGTTGACAATTCTGATATTCGCCAATGGACATGACCTAGATCTCTCCCTTCAGCTACCATATAGATATATCTACTCGTTGGACTTAAAACTTTAAGGGTGAAGCTAAAGTGTGGACAGCAACGTCTACCAGACCATACTAGAATCCATAGGATGTTAACTACATTTTTAACGTAATTTTTAACTAGCTAAATTTTAACCAAATAACTAAATCACTAAATCTTCAACTAAATTTTAGCTACTAAACTTTTAAATCTTCGACTAATAAATCATTAGCTAAATATTTATCTAGTAGATTTTTAACTACTTACTAGATCTTTGAGCTATTAAACCTTTAAGCTATTGAATCTTTTAGCTGTTAAATTTTTCAGCTGTTAAATCGTTACTGGTATGCTCTAAGAGGAGAGAAAACGAAAAAACGAAATTTCATTAGCACGTGGTTTACTAAATTGAATACAGTTAACTAGATATTTAAATGTTTGGTTAATTAGCTTTAAAGATGGACTTCCAAATTACTTGTGATTAAACTGAGGTAAGATATCCTAGCTTTAATTTAAAATCAAACGCGAACAAATTTACTTGACCAATTGCAAAAATCAAAGATACCTCAAATCGTTCCGACTAAAAGCCCAACCACTACGATTGGTCATTCAAAACGAAATAAATTTCGGACTAGGAATTTGCTTCTCCATCACCACCGAACAGATTCAATAATGGGCTCATTCTTCAAATTTTTTTATTTGCTTAACGGAAATATATTGCAATTTTGAGGTTCTCTGCAAAAAATTAGAATTTCATGTCGCCTACAAGTCATCCAAAGAAAATCATAAACTGGTGCGCTGAGTATCCGCTGAACCAGCGGGTGTGACATCACCGCATTGGAAACCGATGCCGCATGCTTGCGTGTGTTGTCAGTCAGTCGGGTTCGGGTAGTCAGATTATAGTTGCCTGTTAATTTTAGATCTTTTATTTGAAAAATGACTTATTTTGAGAGCAACAAAACTACCCTGCGTAACTTAGGTACATATGTAATAAATCCGTTTGTATCCTCTAGAAACACTTGTGTTTTCCACTGCTTTTTCCATTTTGTTATAAATATTATACAAATACGTATAGGTACTAAGTATGTATATAAAAATACATACATATATTTATAAGATATTAGGTAGATTTTATGTAGTTTCGCTACAAACGTACTTTAAAAAAGTTTTACACGTTATTGAAACTTAATCTTTGCATTTTCACTCCTCTCATCTCAGTACTGATAAACTCGTGGATTTTATTTAAAAAATCCATAACCATTAACAAACCTACTTCTGGAAAATTAGAAGAATCTGCTTTTACGAAATTTGCTTCCATTTTTTTAAATTTAATATGCACAAACGCTAAAACATTCTGTAGAATGCAGAAACTCATCTGAAAGTAGCGCCAAGCCGGCTGACAGTCCCATGCGGTGACGTCATTGCATTGCCACGGCTGAGACTAATATTCGGATTTTAAAAATCATATAGTTTGAATACTGCTTAACGGATTGAGTTGAAATTTTTAGGATCGCCTAATCATGAACATTACTTTTATACAAAATAAGAAGGTTTTTGAATCCATTGCCCATAATCTAGGTCCAAACTAGAATTTTCGGTCCACTTAAGTACGCGTCTAAAGTATGATCTAGGCATCAAGTTCACTGCTCGAAATATTGATAGAACAAATGGCCTTCAACATTGGACAACCGGCGTAACCTCTACGTGACGTGGCGAATTCCATCAGAATTGTTCAACAATATTAAAAGGAAATAATAACAACAAACTGTAGCACCGTTAAATTATGCAAGTACACAATTCGATACAGTTTTACATTTCGTTTTAACAAAGTGTCTCCAGTATGCATATACAGGTAGTGGCAAAAGTTTACAAAATAGAGTTTATTATAAGTGCTTTGAACCTGCTGTAGGGTATAACATTGAGCCACCCAATGTACCAACAATACAACAGTATACAGGTGGAAACAAAAATAACTATGTCTGACAACAAAGTTAAATTTATATCAAGATCTCGAGAAGCTGTTAATTGATGTAAACGAATGATATTATTGTTAAAAAATTGTGACATTCACGTTGTGCATATAATGAATGTTACAACTTTATGGATAAAAGTTAAATATAAAAGCAATGGAGTCTGTCAATAAACTGCAAATTATTTTAATCGATGTGTCATACCATACTCGATATTTAAAAAAACAAAGAGTACAGAGCTTCTCACGGAAAAATTGCAAACATTTATTGCAATTTTTTTCAAAGAAATTGTACTTTTTAAGGCGCCCTGTATTTTCTTATATTTTTTAAGCCTATAAATGTTTCTGATTTCGTATCGACTTTGTGTATACATGCTAAATCAAAATGCATTCACAGGTTGTCCCTGAAAAGCATGCTCCAACTAGCCAAAGTATACGGATCAAAAATATGGTAAGATTCCTCGAATGGTCAAGTAAAATTCATATAATATTTATGTAATATTAAATAAAACCTGTAAAGTGTACTCGTATATTGATTATACAGGGTGATTAATTAACAATGGGAAAATCGAAAACTGAAGATACTACACGTGAAATGGTGACCATTGGCGCAAACATGCCTTATTCGAAAGTTGATAGTTTCGGAAATACAGGGTGTTGAAAGTTAAAATATTAAATCGTTTTTTTACGATTATTCTGAAAGTATATAGGTTAGGAACTTGAAAATTTGTGAAACTATATTTTTTTAGGCGACGAATAAGATGCGTGTTGTAATTTCAGCATTGTTCATAGAGGGCGCCACTTACGACCAATTTTACCGAAAATTTAGTTAATAACTTTTTACCCTGTATGTCTAACATGAAACTTCATTCATAACCTGAAAGAGCAATCATTTTTCCAATAAGTATGTATTTTTGTTTCGTTTCGGTATCTCGCTCCATTTTCGAGAAAAATCGATTTAACGAACACTATATTTTGATAATACGAGAAATTAAAAGCGAAACAAACCAAGTGTTTCTTCGTATTATTACAACAATTAACAATAAAACAAATGAAATTCGGAATAATGATTTAAAGTCAGTGTTCGAAGAATCCACCGTTGACATTTACACATGTTACACAACTTTTTCTGAGAGATCTTCGAGTTTGAAACAACATATTGGGATTGCGTCTGACTACGTTGACAGCGATTTGTATTCTTTACCACAACTCTTCACACGAACCAATAGATTCTTCCAAATAAAAAAATGAAGAGGATTGAGGTCCGGACTTCTGGGTGGCCAAGTAAAAATACTTCCACGCCTTGAAGAAGTTCCACTTTATTTCAGAAGAGACATGTGGTTCATGCACGACGGAGCTCCACCGCATTTTTCTTGGCCAGTGCGTGCATATTTAGATGCAATTTTTCCAAATCGCTGGATTGGCCATCTAAGCATTTATGCTTGGCCATCCAGAAGTCCGGATTTCAATCCTATTGATTTTTCCATTTGGTCTCGAATGAAAGATATAGTTTACAAAGAATCTATTGGCTCGTGTGAAGAGTTGTGGCAAAGAATACAAATCGCTGCCAACGAAGTCAGACGCAATCCCAATATGTTGTTTCAAACTCGAAGATCTCTCAGAAAACGTGTAAAGTGTATCAGTGTCAACGGTGGATTCTTCGAACAACTACTTTAAATCATAATTACGTATTTTATTTGTTTTATTGTTAATTATTGTAATAGCACGAAAAAACGCTTGGTTTGTTTCGCTTTTAATTTTTCATATTATCAAAATATAGCGTTCGTTAAATCGATTTTTCTCGAAAACGGATCGAGATACCGAAATGAAACTAGGGTACATAATTAATGGAAAAATGATAGCTCTTTCAGGTTTTGAATCAAGTTTCATGTTAAATATACAGGGTAAAAAGTTATTAACTAACTTTTCGGTAAAATTGGTCGTAAGTGGCGCCCTCTATGAGCAATGCTGAAATTACAGCACGCATCTTATTCGTCGCCTAAAAAAATATGATTTCACAAATTTTCTAAGTTCCTAACCTACATATTTTCAGAATAATCGCAAAAAAACGATTTAAAATTTTAACATTCAACACCCTGTATTTCCGAAACTATCAACTTTCGGATAAGGCATGTTTGCGCCAATGTTCACCATTTCACGTCTAGTATCTTCAGCTTTCGACTTTCCCATTGTTAATGAATCACCCTGTATATGAATATTACTTGAACATTCCATGGCAACAGGTTACCTACCATGGAAAGTTCGAGGAATTTTGCCATACTTTTTATTACAATGAATATGCATACTTATAAAATAAATTATTTACCTGTACTTATACAAAAATCAACGCCTATTGAAATATAACTCTGTTAACCGCGAAACAATGTTTCTTAGAGAGTTCTTACGTGCATATGTCTGAAGTTATTTATTTGTGGCATAATTTTCGTCATTTTCTTTTGGATAATTTGCCACCTGTGGAAAAAAATAAAAATTAGTGAAATAAACCCTTGCGCCAAAAGGATCAGTCATGGGTTATTTTTATGAAAATAATTTTGCCTAACCAAAAAATCTGACACTGAAAAAATCAGACAAATTCAAAATATAAAAACAATCACTTTATATCGCGCACCCTAAACGATAACAACTTTTAAAGTGCTAGATATATAGTGATGTGTGAGATTTTTTGGTTATTTTCATGAAAATAACCCTTGACTGATCCTTTTGGCGAAAGGGATCATTTCACTAATTTTTTTTACATGTATGGTACGCATATTATTTATTTAAATATGATATAAGCATGATATTTATTTGAATATGTAAGGAAATTATATATGGGGCATTCCTTACCAAATCACCGAGGTCGTGAACGAACCATTTTTAATTATTCTAATTTTTTTGTATTGTTGTACCCATTTTGAATAGCTTTCATGAATTTTTCAAATTTTTATCTCAACATCTCAAGAAGTTATAGGAATTTGGGGTAAAAAATTTTCGGATACCCGTATCTTGGAAAAAATTGAAGATATAAACTTTTTTTTATTTTGTTGGTTTTAAGAAGTAGTAGGTATTATAAAAAAAATCGGAAATTATAAAATTTGAAGTCTGTTGTAAAGAGAATTGTAAGAGCTTTCAAAAGAAATATTACTCAACCCCCAATGCCACTTAAATATGTTGGGGTGATGCTTACCCTTGCTTGGGGGTGAAAGTGGCGGAGTCAAAAATACCAGCAAAGAATGTCCCCCTTTAATCTAAAATCGACGGGTCTGAGCGTTTTTCTACAATCTTGACGCAGTTCCTGAAAATAGCTCTGTTTTGTTTTCATTTGGCCACCCTGTATAAGACAGGTTCTAGAGTGGGAACATTTTTATTGTTTTTCGAATTATTTTTTTTTGTATTTTAATTTTTTACAGGTAATGAACGCTATTAAACCAAATTTTATTATAGAAGTACATCGCGATGACTAATTATTAAAAATACCATATTTTTAAAACTACGTACTTCTATTAATATTGTCGCTACCCTGTTGATGGGGTTGTATGTATTAAACTCAATTAGATAAAGAAGTGCATCAAGTATGAAGTCTCTAGTTTAAACCGTCTTGAAATTATAAAGAAACATTTCGGTGCCACCGTATTTTTTATGTAGGCGATGGTTTTTGTTATATAATATAAGTTATGGTGGCTTCTGACATATGCATTACAGAGACACCCTCTATAACTGTATCCTTGTCATGTTATTGTGATATTAAATTAAACTGTAATAAAAGGAAACTGGAAATAATCAAATGTTTTTTAAAAAATACAGAATGTTATTTTAAGGTTTCAAAACAGTTTCAAAATTTTTACAAAAATTATATTGTTATCTTTGCCAACCCCAGTGAATGGCTTCGGTTCTCCATTTTGAATTTGTAGTATCTACTAAATCTGTGCAGTATTATTGACGGTAAATTAGAACGATGTTATTATTGGTCATTACTGTTAAGCCACTTGTTGTTGTTTACTAACTTTTGTGGATGCATAACGGAGTATAAAATGAAAAAAAAAATAAAATTGTAATCATGCCATAAATCTTCATAAATTTGACAATATTTTGCAGTAAATATGATAAACTTGTTATTTTATTGTCAGCTAAGCCAAAAAGAAAAACATGCAAATCCTGTATTTTTAGAGGGTATATTAAAAAAATAAATACGAAATCATAGTATAAAAAATTGACTATCATCCTAAGTGGAATGTAGGTACTAGTAAAAAATAATGACCTTAGTAACTATTCATTACCGATTATTGGAAAAAATATTCAGTATTTTGAGCAAAGCATGTAAAATTTCTATTCGGTATTTCGTATTTCTATAGCTAATTTTATTGCACATAATAATAATAATAATAATAAAAGCATTTATTTTATTCAAAATATTTACCTTATTGAAATAAATACAGAGATATAAATATAAATTCTAAATTTCGAACATTGTAGCCACTGCCTGTTAAACCCAAAGTAACAGAAAAATATTTTTTTATGAAATTATTTCATTTTTAGCTTACTTTTCTGCCAGGAGCAATTTTATGAGAATTATTGGTTTTAACAACCGAATGTAAGTACACCTCTAGTTTAGTTATACTAGTCCAGGTGCTGATGCAGGTTATCAAACCTGGTGAGGATAATAATATACCTACTTAATACCCAATTATTTTTGAAAATTTAGAATTTTTCTTGGAAAACTGTGTTAAACAAAGAAGGATTAAAGTTATATTTGTAGTACTCAACATCAAACACTGTTTATGATCGTGCATCGGCATCGGCACCAAGATGTGAAATTAAATCTTAATACCCCATTTATTTTTGAAGATTAAATGGTTTTGTGATCTTACAGGTGCAGTGGCATTTTTATTCCTTTTGCAAATGAAATTTTAGTGATTAATCAGAAAAGTACAATCTCGTTGTAACACATTATAAGAGGTAGACATTTATTTAAAACTTAATGATAAAACATATTACTACTTCCTCAAAAATTGACGTGCAGCACAAAATTCAAAATATTTAAAGTTACCTACACTTATTTCTAACACAATCAATACCTATATAAAACATAATTTTAATATAATTTTGTTAACAATGTAATAGATTCAATGCTAGTACTACATTGTTTTTTAACTTACAAGAAAACTGAAACGATTTAATTCAAAATCGGCGTTAAAATTAAAATTCTATTTATTTATAAATGTACATATTTAGATGCCACAGTTTTTTTTTTATTTAACCTTCAGCCAGCCAAGGGGGTACATTATGTACCCGACACGCACGAAATCACGTGTATTTCGACGAATAATTTTTTTGTCCTTTTATCAAAACCTCGGAAAATATCTTAGTGAACATATTACATTGTAATTGGTCATTTACAAGGAATATTTTTTAAATTATAATCAATTTTGTTGGCTGGGGTATAATTTGTACCCAACTTGGCGTTTGGTGTTTTCGCTTTGCAAAATATGTTCATATGCAGTTCTTGACGAAATCATCACATGTCTGTAACCTTGAACTGTGCTCCACAACTGAAGTGCAATTTTATTGTTCTCTTAACCTATAAAGTGTGCGTTTCTTTAGATTTGCGATCTTCAAAAATGCTGAAACGTAAGTTTGATTTGGATGTGGAGAAACACTATGGAAACTGGAAAGAAAACCAAACGAACAAAAGAAGATTCTTTTTGCTTGACGACGGATTTGACCTCATAAAACCACATGTAGCCAGAAGAATGACAAATTTACAAGGTATACCGAGAAGAGTAAAAGATGCTATGAGACAAGTGCCACCTCAGGAAAACGCACCCATCCTGCCAAACCCAAGAAGCACATTTGGACGCTGCCATTATTGCCCAAGAAGAATTGACAAGAAGTGTAAGCTTTTGTGTGAAAAGTGGAAGAATTTTTTTTGTAAAACTCATGGTCAGCAGAAAAAAAGTCAATTACTGCAACAGTTGCAATTAAAATAGATTTGTTTATTATGTTATTCGTTTTTTCTAGAAAATAACATTATTTTGAATAAAATTTCATCACCATTTGGTATTTTTTTAATATGAAGTAGAATTTTTTCACACAAACTAAAAAAACTTGGGGTACAAAATGTACCCCCTTGGCCGTCCGCGTTGATAAAATATCTTGGTAGCCCAAAGGTTAAAGGGGAATAATTTTGAATGTGAATTTAATAATTTTAGCTTTCAATTGTTTTCTCATCCAAGAGGCATGCCAAATTGGACATAATGGAATATTGAAGACTACCAAGTTGTTTTATAATTATTAGTAATATCTCACAGTCACATATATCCAAAAAAGTAAAATATTGTTATTCATAATCCACTATTAAAGTAGAGTCAAGTATTTCAGATATACCTCGTATGGAATACCTCACATGAAGTATTTTTTTTTGACTTACGACCAATAAATATTTGTTTCAAAATTTACATAATTTACAAGAACATATTTGACAAAAAAACATACTAAGTTAGAATTCACTATCTTCACTAAGTAAAGTAATTCTTAATAATAGATATAATTATTAATAATAGAAAATACATCTAGATTTCTATCAAAAACTCAGTTTCACAAGCGTTGTATATAATAAATGCCCCAATTACTTTTGGGATTTCGAAATTTTTCTGGATACTGGGTTAATTAAATAAGGATTAAATTGTTTTATGATGTGCAGGTGCAGTAGCATATACATTCCTTTTGCAAATCAAAGGGGTTGCGGTCAACTTTACCTAATTATGTACAATAATTATTCTTACATTCTACATTTTTCTTTAAATATGTAAAACTGATTTGTTTATGAAGTTATTCCATTTTAGCCTGTTTTAATCATTAAAAAAATATTTAATTGTGAAGTTATTCCAGTTACTGTTTTACTTACTCATGTCCAATTTGATGTGACTATCTCTAATGTGAAGTAAGCTAAAGAGATAACTTCATCCATCATAGCCTTTAGTCCACCTGTTTGCAAGGTGGCAAAAGGTATTCTTTAAGACATTTCTTTCTGGGAAAATAAAAATTCGTATTCCAGCAGTAATTTTATGCTACATTGTTTTTATTAATTACGAAGCAACAAGACAAGTTAATTAGTTTGGTATTTTTGCCAATAGAGTTATTTTTGACAGTGGTTCATTTTATATCAAGTTTCCTATCAAGACACTAGTGTTTAGTCCCCTGAGCGTTATATATTGTTGTAATACTTAACATGAACAACTGTTTATGATGGTGATGTGAATATGAAGTAGGTACCTGAAGTATATTGTCTATAAACTTAATACCTGGGTTACTTTTGGGGATTCGGAATTTTTCCTTTATAATTTTGTTAAAGGATTAAATTGTTTTATGATAGGTCAGGTGCATTATTAACATATTTTATATATAACAAGTAAATAAATTCTTGCGCTATATACACTAGTGGAAAAAATTAAGGGACCAGAAAAAAATCTAAATTTTCGGCGATTTTTCAAATGGCTGTATCTTTGATAAACATGGTCGTATTGGAGTAAAAAAGATCAATTTTGCTTTTTTTGCTTCTGAAAAATCGTAAAAAATAGGACTTTTAGGGGTCTTCTAGAAAATCACGTGCCACATTGAGAATATTGGGAAAATGACTAATGTTAAGTGTACCTTTTACAGGTCATTGTACCCCTAAAAGGCCTACAGAGTTTCAATTCGATCCATCAAGTCGTTTTTGGTTTCATTCGATTAAATTTTTTAAAAAATTACAGGATCACGTTTTTTGCCTTTAAATGCTCATAATCTGTAAAAAAATGAAAAAAAAAATATTTTTCCTGATTTTTTTTTACATTCTTATTGCAGAAAGCGTTTGAAATTATGAAAAAAATTTTTTTTTTTAATTTTTTCGGAAAAAATTTTTTTGAATCGATTTTCAGAAATTTCGCAAAACCGCCGGCATTAGCGTTACCCAAAGCGTACCACGTGGAGGTTGCACGGTCGGATTTACGCTTCTTTTACACACGTGCGAAAAGCGTTTGAAGTTTTTTTATTTTTTTTTAATTTTTTCGTTGGATTCACTCCAGAAAATTTATCTCAGTAATCCCCAAGCATTTTCGACACAATTCCCCTACTTCATTTCGTGATTATGCTGACCGAATTTTAATTAGATTTAAAAAAGTTGATACCCCTAACCGAATATTGACCTCGATCTACACCCTTTTCAGAGATTATTGCTGCGATACTTCTGCATTCTTAAAACGCTTTTTCCGAATTTACACAACACTAAAACAAACAGTTTTTTTCAAACCACCTTTTTTCAGTAGAAAAAAAATTTGAATAAATTTTTATTTTTTTCTTATCATAACTTCAAACGCTTTTCGCGCGTGTGTAAAAGAAGCGTAAATCCGACCGTGCAATCTCCACGTGGTACGCTTTGGGTAACGCTAATGCCGGCGGTTTTGCGAAATTTCTGAAATTCGGTTAAAAAAAATTTTTTTCGAAAAAATTTAAAAAAGTATATATATTTTTTTTTCATAATTTCAAACGCTTTCTGCAATAAGAATGTAAAAAAAANAAACGACCATTTATAGCGTAATTAAAGAAGATTTGATCACGGTACAAAGAGAAAACGGAAAAATACAAAATTAAAGAAAATTGACGATTTTACCCAATGTAATGCGGCGTACAATTTATAATATGTATAAAGAAAATAAAGTTCCTACTTAAACGTGATTCGAGATAAATTAAGCGATTATCCTGATTATAATTATAAATCTTTAGATATTTTACGACATGCTTTATTACAATGCGATTTTAAACATAAAAAACTTGACAATCTAAATATTTCTGGGCGTCTATGGATTCCGTAGAATTTATGAGTTAAATGTTTTTATGCGGTTTCAATTGAAATCGTAACAACTATACCAGAATATTCAAATGAAACAATAGTAGCTGGAAAGATAAATAAACGTTTGAAATACATTTTTATCGATTTTATTTACGTTTGTTATGACAATACAGAGAAAAATAAAACTGGTGGACTGGTGCATACAAGCTACAAATAGATCGTCGGGCTCATTTTAGAGCACGGTTTCATTTTTTCAGAAGTGGGGAAAATGTGTAAAAAAAATGTCTTGGCATCGGTTTGTATTTAAAAATTATATCGAATGAAGCCAATCCATGTTCTTCGACACAAGAAATCGAAGTAAACAAAAGGTTTCCATCTCCACAAACAAGATTCCTTAAGAAATATTGTGCGAAGTTTTGATAGTTTAAAAAAAATTGAATTTGTGTGAATTAACTAGTTGTCCAAGCGGTATCTGTTTCGTGTTGGGTAAAACGCATATGATCGGAGATTTTTGCTTTAACGGCTTCTAAATAACATCAGAAATGATAATTTTTCAGATCATTTAGATCGGAGTAGCTGTGTGTTTGCTCGCCCCACCTCATACCTCATTGATTTCACGCGGTCTTGAATACCTTCGAGTGACATTTTAAATGGGACGCCCTTGATTGCAAATTTTGAAAATTTATATCTGGAAAGTACTCGGAATGATAAACCTATTAGTTCAAAAAACCAGCCCTTATTCCCTTATAGTTTTGCTGTAAATAAGGGTTAACTTTAACGGGCTATAACTCCGAAAATAATGGGCGGATCATCTGTTTTTTTTTTTAAATACTCGTCTTTCCGAGTACTTTCAAACCATATTTTAAAATTAAAAAAAAATTAAAAAACATTAAAGTATTGCAATTGTTTATAACCGTGAAAATTGCGAAAATGTTTAAACAATCACCACGGCTCACCTAATCGTCCGATTTGAATTTTTCAAAAAGCATTTTAAAGCTAGAGAGCTCTTCTTTTTGTGGTGAAATTTTCAAGTATTCGAATGCTTTAGATTTTTAGAAATTTGATTTTGAAAATTTTTTAATTTAAAAAAATTAAACAATTATTATGTAAAAACCATCGAACCGAATTGGATGATGATTTTATACACTAAGAAGTTTAATTGGGAAAAGTATGAAGATCCCAGGTATTATTCAAATAAACTAGCATTTTTTGCAATTTTTTAAATGATTTTTCCGATTTTTGCAACAACAATAATAATTTTTTCGAATTGCAACTAACTCTATCTTGTTCAAAATTTAATTACAAATCTTTTTTCCTCTTCCATTTTTGTCTAAAACGAATAGTTGCTAAGTTGTCGACGAGAAATCCAAGAAAAAAATGAATTTTTTTGCTTTTTTTATACTTTTTTGCAATAACAATTAAGCCCACGTTTTTTTTATTTGCATAGAAAAATTATCATTTCTGATGTCATTTAGAAGCCGTTAAAGCAAGAATCTCCGATCATATGCGTTTTACCCAAGTATACCCTTTTTAAAACAGATACCGCCTGGACTATATAAGTTAAAATAATTTCCGGTCCTCTTTTTAAAGTAATTAAAAGGTTTTCAATAAATAGTTCTTTTTAAAGTAATTAAAAGCTTTTCGATAAATAGTCATTGGGATAATCATTTTGGTAGACCCGGCTTTAGAATACATAGGATAACTTTATTCTTTGTGCAACGGTCGACATATCGCCGACACAAGACGCTCACACTCTAGGGCCTTTACAATCCATGGTGATTAAAGATCATTTCATATTAATAAACTCAGTGTAAGTATCCTTTAGCAGAAACCGCTCCTGGTAAAGAGCTGTACCTGTAGCATATTCTCTTCTGGGAATTTCCAATTTCCCGATATGACTGAAACCACAGTGATGATATCAAATCAGGTATTATTTCAGCTTGTCCTTGAAACAACAATACGGTGAAGCCGCCATACCTAAAGCTTATCTGGATTAATGCACTAGTTGTAATAAATATAATAGTATCACTGTCGGTAGATTTCAAATACCTAATTATTTGTAGAAATTTATAATCTTTTACCTGTCTGTCAAACACAGGTTTCAGGGCACAAAGTAAAATTATTTGATTGTTCTGAGTGAGATTAATTCAATTTATTTGTGCTACATATTGTACTTACTTTATTCACAATACACATAAGTTCAGCTTGTGAATTTCTAACACTAAATTAGACTGACAATCACTTGTATTTGGAAACATGTTTTTTTCGTTGAATTTCAACATGTGTATGTGAACAATAAAATAGTTTGAAGTTACTATTACAATATACAAGATGTCCGAATATCCCGTGCATATGGGGCTACCACAGATTGTAAGGTGAAAATAAGATGATTTAATTAATCCTTGATTGTCACGGTTTACAAGATTGCCGCAGTTTACAAGTTGGGAGATATGAGATGGTAACCTGTTATTAAAAATAGAGCTTACTTCCAATAATTTTCATGAAGGAAAATTCGATTACAGTATTATGAATTTAGGAACTCTACAAAATAATTATTTTGTCTCTATTTCAAATTGGTCGTATTTTTTACTGTTAATTAAATCAGATTTGTATCGAAAATTGGTGATGACTATGAAATAATGAAATACAGAAAAACCATTAGAAGTACAAACAATTGACAACAGAGAAAACACTTCAGGAAGGACCTTATGATAAAATAAAAACTGAAGTTTATTTATTTATTATATTATAACTGCTCAGAGGAAAATCCCATTTACAGAGCAGGGAAAAACAAGAAAAATTAAAAAAGTGATTATAAAATATAGTGGAAAAAACAAGAACACCTGAAAATACATAGAAAATATTACAATAAATGACAAACAATAAAACATATTTAAATAAAGCTATATTACAAATAATTTCTTAATATTAGGTAACATGGTATGGAAATGCGATGCAATGTTTAAGTGCATGTTTCATCTATTTCGCTGCATTTTAACGAAAACTTGAAATATACGTTTTATAGTAGGTATTTTACCTCAAATTTTGAAAACCGGTATTAGAATTAAAATCGGACCATTTTTAACGTAAGCAGGCTTCCTGCAAAAAAATGCATAAAACATTTGAAATTGCAATTGCGCAAAAACGAATGGACCGACATCGCCTGCCTTTTGCACACTTAAAGTTGATATAATTATTTACTCATGTGCCAAATTTCAGCTTAATCTTCAAAAATGATGAAGTTATGAATTTTTGAAAAAATGCCGAATTTTCGGGTTTTTCCGGATTTTCTCTCATTTTCTTCGAAATTTAATTTGGTACAACTTCCTTCCTTTCATTTACGGAATTGAGATTGCTCTAGTAGTTTAGAATTTATAAGCAAAAAACTTAAAAAAATGCGTTTTTTGCACTAAAATGTTAATAACAAATTAATTAATAAGAGTTGCGAGTCGAAAAAAAAACAGAGTATATCTACGGACTGTCTTCTAAATGATGACACAGGTGGTATACTGTTAGTATTTTTGACAAGATATGACTTTTTTTGCTTTATTGATTGGCCTCTTTTCATTATGCAAATCAGCAAGGATCACACACCCACATATCGACTATTATATTTAATTTATTATCCAAATATTTTCCCACTATAACATACTGTCATAACACACTAGGTGTATTTTTCGTTAATATTTAGGTTAATTAAATAAATACATTCCTAAATAGTTGTTAAATAAATCCGAATGATTATGTTGTAAGAGAATTTTAATGTTTAGGTATAAGTAAAAGTAATATATATTACATTTATAAATTATTACAATAAATTATTTATTAAAATCTTAACCAGAAATCAATTCTTGACCACAACCTATTCCTTAGAATGACTAGAGTTCTGTAATTCTCTACATAGGAATATACAAATTTTATTTTTCTTTTCTACTGCGTTCCTCTGGGTGTAAACCACGTCTGACTGTATATAATATGCTCTCCACTAAACCATTAGATTCCATTACCAGTTTGCATTTCTAATTTCATTAGAAGAACCTTGAATTGGAAGTTATGACCTTCGCCCGGATATTTTCTGAAACAAAGATTATTTATTGAATTATATTCAATATTGCTAAGTATGTATGCAGACTAGTTTTAAACTGTTTTCCGATATTTTCAAGACGGATAGTACTAAAAAAATAGAGGTAGGTACAATAACTTTTTATATAGAGACATGTCAGTTTAAACGGAAATGGTAGATATTATATTTTTAAGATATCTTATAGTACATATCTTGAGATATCTTCTTAATTCTTTAAACACAGATAGGGTATCAGGATATAAATTTACGCAGTATTATTCAAACTCACATGTTGCGTAAGGGATAGTTTTCAGGGTGGCTATAACTATTTTCGCCCTCAACTAATTTTTATTCCATTCTGAAAAGTTTTTCAAAAATATTGACCTATAGGTTATTGAGGAAATAAAGCTTTTCTTGTTTAATGTTAATAAATCGGACCATTTTCGAAAAATGCGTACCAAGGATCGCATATGCTTTCAAATGTCACATTTCGCACAATTTCCATAATTCAAGTACTTCGTGTTATAAAACTTTAAATTTGTTGTTTTTTTTTTATGGGAACTGTTTGAAATGCGTGACACTTCGTTGCAAATGGATCTATGTTGAAAATGTGATTATTGCATTTATTCTCGTAGTAAACAGTCTTAAGAATGATTAAACTTACCAAAATTAAACAAGAGTATCTTTTTAGAATCTAAAAATCCGATGTAAAAATAAAATTGTTGGGGATAAAACCGAAAGGGGAACATATGAGGATTTATAGTGGATCCTTTTCTTGGGATGTATGGGGTTTTCTTTAGAACTTCTAGGATGTAGCGAGTATTATGTACTGGGATATACTTCGGATAGGTTGAAATTTAATTATTAATATTTACTGTGTCTATATGTATAGTTCTATGTAACTGTAAATGCTGAAAGACGTCGAACTCTTATTTTGGAGCTATTTTTATCATAATTACATGATATTAAGTTGCAAGTAGGTTACTTTCAACAATACGAAGTATCTTCAAATACTGCAAAAGCAGTAATTCAACTTTTGAAAGTTTTTTATAATAATCTATTGATTAGTCAAGATTTATGATGAGCCAGATAACCGGATCCAACTCCTTTAGAATATTTTTTGTTTAGGTACCTAGATAATACTATTTTTAAAACAGCAATGTACAACATGGAAGAATTTTCTATCTTGTTTCTTTACTATCGTCTGTTTGAAGAAAATATTATAATTAATATTTATATTATCTTGAGTACATTATTTATTATCCAATAATTATGCCGAATTGTTTTGTATGAATCTATAATAGTAGCTAATAACCTGAAACAAAGGGATATATGTTTTTAAATTATACAATTTTATCTTGTGTTCTCATCCTCCACGATCACTATCATCACCACCACCATCAACCTAAAAAATCTATGGAAAGTCTTGAGAGATAGTTACATAATATATCTATGTTCTGAAAAATATCTATATATCCTCATCTTCCACCTCATCGTCCTCATTCGCCGCATCCTCACAATCATTATCATTATAATTACCACCAGGAATTTTCTGGTTCACGTTCATAAGAAACTTTAATTTAGAAACACCAGTCGAATTAGATCATAAATCCTGAAAGTTAAAAAAATCACGAGTAGTCATTTTATTGCTCTTTATGACGGTGATGGATATGTAGAAAGATAAAAAATTAACGAAAAAAATGAGTGAGTTCAAATTATTGTCAAAATTACGTGTTTTTTTTCACTTTTTTTACTACCCACGAAAATCTAAAAGACCTATCGGAATATTATTTATTTTGTGTTATAGGCAATTAAATTACCTACAATTTAAGGTATCCAAAGTCATATTTCACCAATTTGTTAACTGCAAAATAAAAGTCTAACGCGGAAAAATCAGTTTTCTAAAATTGCGCATTATTATTGCAAAAAGCGATGGATGTTGATGAAATTCATGGAAAAAAGGATCAATCCAATGATCTACATGTGTACTAAAAGTCCATTTGATCGACCGTGAAATTGTTGCTCCAAGTATTTGTTAATTAATTTCGTTTGTTTTTTGCAACTAATTGTTTAATTACTAAACGTTAATTTTAAAAGTAAATATGGTAGTTATAGATTATAATTGATCCCAAGAAACGTGTCGAAAAAGAAATATCTCAAAAAGTTTAAATTAAGTTGCCCTTTACAACTAATAAAGTAGGATATGCAAAATAGCGTTATAAACAAATTGTTTTTGCACTAAGTAGAGCTCATTTTTACAGTAATTTAAAAAAAAAGTTACCTACGCCTCTTTGTCCCCAAGATTCCCTTTTTTATAACGTTAATTGTTAATTCACTATTCTACGTATCGGACTGAGATTTTAGAAACAAAGAAAAAATTAAATTTCTACTTTCAGAAAGTTTTACATTGATAACACAGCCCCACAAAATAAAAAAAAGTGTCGGATCTGGTATTCAGACCCATGTATTTCCATGTATTTTTTTCCGCTGAATCCGAATATGTCTTCAGATTTGGCCCAACGGGTCTGAGTTTTCGGGAAAATTCAAAAAACAGGTCAAAATTAACAAAAAACGTAATTTACGATCGACGAAATTTATAAAAAAATCAAATTATTCTACCAGCCCACTAGACGTATGATTTTTCACTCTTTTAATTCAAATTTATCATCTCAGAGTCAGACAAGCTGGTCCAATTTCATTCAAAAACAGAAAATAGATTAAAAACGCCATTATCATGGCATAATTCGTGTTGCAGAGTTCTAGATCCATCTTATTATCCACCCACACATTTATGAATTTATACATCTTTCTATCCAGTCGTTCATGTATGAATATGCATATTTATTCATCCACCCGTACCACCTATAAAACCCACCCATCCACCCATCTATCCATCTACTTTTTGTACTGAGAGATGAGATAACAGCCTAGAAGATTGAGAGTGCAATAAAAACTTGTAGAATACTCTACTTTCTAAACAAAAGAATACAATATCTATAAATCATTCTTATTTTTGTTGCTATAACGTGTTCTCTTTTCTTCAAAGAATCTATGCAAAGGTTTACGCTTTCGTTTAGTCCTTCTATTTTTCGTTTATCTTTTTAACAACCAACAAAAATCGGCCATCATGTTTTCATCCCATCTTACTTGATATCGCTGTTCTATAACCCTCATATCCTGATGAAATCGTTCGCCTTGTTCTTCGCCAAGATCCAAGATTTTCAGGAAACCAATCCAGATGTGAATGAAAGAAGTGCAACTTGTAGTTCATCAAACATCCCAGATCTTGGAAGTCTTTTATNCTGTTTTCGTAGTAGCTGTAGTCGCCCAGGTGCATCGAGTGTACGAAGTGGTCGGTTATATGTCAAATACTAACCTGGCGAGCTTGAACCTGAACTTGGCAACGCTGTTCCTTTAGCCGACAACTGTTCGTGACATTACGTTACAAAATTTTCCGAGCATCCGGGCATCGGCAGGGCAGCCCTCGTAGCGGGAGTTATGGGTTGATTTCCTTCATTTTTAAAAGTCGAGTAAAAAATTTTTTTTTCCGATTTTCTGTCTTTATTAAGCTTTCCGAATACGTGGTTAAAATTAATGACATTATGACTGAATCACCCTGTATATATATAGGGCGAAAATTTTTTTAGGAAACAACAAGAGTCCTAAATACGAAGAAATTGTATCGAAAAATCTTGGAGATTATAGCGAAGAACAAGGCGAACGATTTCATCAGGATATGAAAGTTATAGAACAGAGATATCAAGGAAGATGGGATGAAAACATGATGACCGATTTTTGTTGGTTGTTAAAAAAAGAAACGAAAAATAGAGGGACTAAACGAAAGCGTAACTCGTTGCATAGGTCCTTTGAAGAAAAAAGAACACGTTATAGTAACAAAAATAAGAGTGATTTGTAGATATCGTTTTCTTTTGTTTAGAAAGTAGAGTATTCTACAAGTTTTATTGCGTTCTCAATCTTCTAGGCTGTTATCTCATCTCTCAGTACAAAAAGTAAATGGATAGATGGGCGGATGGGTGGGTTTTATATGTGGTACAGGTGGATGATAGAAAGATGTATGGATTCATAAATGGGTGGGTGGATAAAAAGATGGATCCAGAACTCTGCAACACGAATTATGCCATGAAAATGGCGTTTTTAATCTATTTTCTGTTTTTGAATGAAATTGGACCAGCTTGTCTGACTCTATGATGATAAATTGGAATTAAAAGAGTGAAAAATCATACGTCTAGGGAGCTGGTAGAATAATTTGATTTTTTATAACTTTCGTCGATCGTAAATTACGTTTTTTGTGAATTTTGACCAGTTTTTTTAATTTTCCCGAAAACTCAGACCAGTTGGGCCAAATCTGAAGGCAGATTCGGATTCAGCGGAAAAAAATACATGGAAATACATGGGTCTGAATACCAGATCCGATACTTTTTTTTATTTTGTGGGGCTGTGTAATTCATGTAAGCTAGCACGCTAGCAAAAGTAGGAGTAAAAAATCTCGCGCAACATTCACGCGCTTCTCCAGAGTGCAGACCGTTCATTAACGTTAATTTTTACTGCTACTAGCGTGTTTATTACACGTACTATCAATATAAAAGTTTCTGAAAATAAAAGTTTAACCCTTTCTTTAAGAAGGTATTATCTCTAACATCCCGGTCCGATATGTATGTAAAAAGAGTGAGTTCCCGAGCAGCTTTCGCCTGACCTTGGGACGATTTGTTTATAACGTTGTTTTGCACGTCCTACATTGTTAGTTGTAAAGGACTACTTAATTTCATCATTTTAAAATTTTTCTTTTTCGATATGTTTCTTTGGATCAATTAGAACCTATATTTATAATATTAACTTGGAAAATTAACGTTTGGTAATTAAACAATTAGTTGCAAAAAGGCGAACGGAATTAATTAACAAATAGCTGGAGCAACAATTTCACATTCAATCAAATCAGCCTTTGGCACATATGTTTACTTCCTCATCGTTTTTTGCAATAATAATGCACAATTTTCGAAAACTGATATTTTTGCATTCTACCTTTATTTTACAGTTAACAAATTAGTGAAAAATGACTCTAGACAACTTAAATTGTAGGTAATTTTATTGCCTACAACAGAACTAATATTTCGATAAAAAAAAGTTTCTTTCGAGTTACTGTTTTGATATTATCATTCTACATACCCTTCCCCGTGAAAAAGTGCACTAAAATGTCTACTAATATTTTTTTACAGTCAAAGTTAATTTGAATGGAGCTGCCTAATTATATATTTTAACTTAAATCTCAAACAAAAGTTTGGTTTACTGAAGAAGTAGTCAGATCTGAATTTTAAATAAGCTACATCAAAGCTATGACTTAAAATTCCGTCATATTGACTTTAAATAAAACTAAATAAAATGATCAAAAAGACTAAAGTATGCTGAAGCGAAGAAACCCAAACTCTATCAAATGTTTGAAGGAGATGAATTGATTTAAATGATGGATGCTGCGCGATCTCCTATCAACCGCCGCGTGTCATCCCCATCGCAGGGGTGAGTGACGTCACCAGGTCGCTTGCTGTCATCGGGCGGAACTCGCTACATTCTTTACTGTTTTATTGGATATGTAATGCTTTAGTGAAGTTTGTTTGCAACAGACAATATTAAATGTTACGAAAGAATATGCCAAAAATAAAATAAGTGCACTTTTTTCGACAGACGCTTTTGCAATTAAATTGCTATCCGAAAAAGTAAGAAACTCATCTTGTAATTAATTAAATGGATCCGACTATTGTTTCTAATGCAAAAAATATACAGTGTGTTTCAGAAAGACCTCCCGTAAATTCAGGGGGTGATAGTACGGCAAAAAATAAGAATTTTTTGTCTTATGAATTATGTGTCTATCTCCTCTTGTTTTCGAGATACAGAGCGACAAAATAAAATTTTTTAAATAGAATTTTTACGAAAATTTCCAAACGGAGCGAAATATAAAAAATTTGGTATTCCGGGGTTTTTAAGTACTCCAAATACGCTGGTCTAATTATTTTTTGTATATTTTATCAAGGGCGCTGGTTATGCTGCATTCGTATTACATTTTAAGTTCAAATTTTTTGAGGTTAGGTTTTTCAGGCTCCAATTTCTAATGTACAATTTGATTTTCTAAAAATAATGTAGTCTTGTTAGAACCTCCTAATGTGGACGGTTTTCGAGAAAAAAAGCTTTCAATTGAACTCTTACAATATTACGGTGTAGAAAATAAGTGACATTTCTCAAAGTAGGCTTATGTCAAAACTTATTAATGGATGTCTCATAAACAACGCATACATTCTCTGTAATATTTTAAACTCTAATTAACTTAAATCAAAATTTTAGTGACTGTAATTAGTCATTACTAACTACAGTCACTGACAATCACTAAAATTTTGATATAAAGTTAATTAGAGTTTAAAATATTACTGAGAATGTATGCGTTGTTTATGAGACATCCATCAATAAATTTTGACATAAGCCTACTTTGAAAAAAGTCACTTATTTTCTTCACTGTAATATTGTAAGAGTTCAATTAAAAGCCTTTTCTCTTGAAAACCGTCCACATTAGGAAGTTCTAACAAGAGTACATTATTTTTAGAAAATAAAATTATACATTAGAAATTGGAGCCCGAATGGTAAAAAACCTAGCCTTAAAAAAATTAGAATCTAAAATGTAATAGGAATGTAGCGTAATTAGCGTTCTCTATGAAATATCCAAAAAAATAATTAGACCAGCGTATTTGGCGTCCTTAAAAACCCCGGAATACCAAATTTCATAAAAATATTTTGCACCGTTGGAAATTTTCGTAAAAATTCTATTTAAAAAATTTTATTTTGTCGCTCTGTATCTTGAAAACAAGAGGAGATAGACATATAGTTCATAAGACAAAAAATTCTTATCTTTCTCGCATTATCACCCCCTGAATTTACGGGAGGTCTTTCGGAAACACCCTGTATAAGAATTTTCCTCGCATTTTACATTATGAGTTTTACTTTTGTCAGACCAGTAAATCTTGTGTTCTCGATTAACTAAAAAATAAGTATGTAGTTAAATTTAGTACAATATCGTAAACGAAAGTGAATTTATCAAAAGAACTTTATTTCTAATGGAATATTAATGTTTACGTTTCTAGGTACACCACCTCGTATCAGCAAGGCCAGAACAACTGTACGACAAATTAACGTATTTGAAAGAATGTATATTTAAGTGAAAACAGTTAAAATATGGTATTATTTATAAATTTCTTCTGTCAAATTTGATCGATTTTATTTATATCCGATGATATATAGCTGCAGGCCTCAAGTACCAAAACAGTTTTTTTTTATTTTCTCTTGTCAGGAATGTTTGTAAAAATATATTTCTTTCCGTGACATAAATGATAACTATCCTATTGCAAATGTATTGACTATATGCCATAAAATATATATAGGCATCTGTTCGGTCTGCATCTAATATTAAGGAATAGTGTACCATAAGCACAATGTGTTATACAAACATTTGGTTGACTGGCAACAATAACCTGATAATTTCAATTCAATACGTTCTATAATTTTTTGAATATATCTCCGTTTCTATTCGAAATAAATCCATCTCGATCGCGTTAATAATATCTACTAATTTTCTGTTAAATCTGAGGAAAATTGCAATTTGACTAGATGTTACATACGCAGATTATGAATTGTTTGACTAATTGATGATATGACTTGGTAATCACCCTTA
This sequence comes from Anoplophora glabripennis, assembly GCF_000390285.2. Lineage (NCBI taxonomy): Eukaryota > Metazoa > Arthropoda > Insecta > Coleoptera > Cerambycidae > Anoplophora > Anoplophora glabripennis. The sequence goes on from NW_019417609.1 coordinate 900,445, forward strand.
CAGTTACCTAAGCCATATCACCAATCAGCCACTCATGTAAGATACAAAATTTAGTAAAAAATACTTAGTATCGGACATACCTACCTTTTTGTTTAGATGCTGTTATTTGAGTAAGTCGCCTACGGCATTTGGCTGTTATCACTCTGTACATTAACATTGTACAACTAGCTTAGTTGAAACTTGCAGGAATTGGTGTCTTTAAAATTTAAAATAAAAATAAGCAATTCATGAATTAAATTACTATTCTTCATTGCATTACAATTTATATTCGGAAAATAATTATGCGGTAAGTATAAATTCCAGAATAAACATTTGGAAAGGATTTCTTAGATTTTACGATACTAAAGAATCACAAATCTTAGTCCTGTTTGGCGCCTAACTAAAAGAACAATTATGGGCAAGAAACAACTGAATCAGTTTCATATAAAACTTCACAATATAAATCTTCTGAGGAATTTCAATGAGAGCATATTTCCTAAATATATAAAAATATTTACGTGTGTATGTTTCTTCTTTGGAAATTAAGAATGAAAACTGTATCAGAAGTCTAAATTTGTCACAAACTGGAAACAGATTCTTACCATTTCAGTTTTTTTTTTAATATTGTTGGTTTTCGTCCACAAAATGTTTCGGTCTTCATCTATTTCTCCTCATTGAACTTGCTTTGCAAGTCTTTTTTCACTTCTATTTATTTTGCAATATCAAATAATCTTGATTGATTTTCTTCGTCAATAGCTTCTGTATTGAATCTACAAAAAATATCAAGTATTTACTACATTTTACTTTAACTGACAACGATGTGTTAATAATGTCTTTACATAAGGTATATTAATTCTCATATGTAGAAAATTCTACTGAATATATTTTTTATCAGAAAAATGATAATTGCTGTTCTGAATAATCACGTAAAATGTTTACAAGTTCCTCAGTGGGGTGTTTGTATAAGAAAATGTATAGAATTATGTCATTGAAATCTATCCTACAATGAGAGTTAATACGAACCGTACAAGCAATTTCACTAATAACTGTAATTTTTATTTAATTTTAGAAACTTTTGTAACTTATGACTTACTAGACTATGAATATATGATATTACAGAAAATTTCTTGTTTGAATAACTCCTCTCTGTCTCTCTATTACTAAATAAAAGGAGAAATATAGTGGTATGATATATTTTTTTAAGTCATAGTATAGCACTTCACATCTGCCAGCCATATTCGTTTTTCTTTTACATAATTTTTATATCGCAAGTTAAATAATTATTTCTTGCAAAAATAAAGAAATACGGGTCAAATTTTTGGCCACATTATTTCATTGTACGGCAGTGTCTGAAAAAGTGGCAAACACCCTATTGTGATATTTTTTTGGTCAGTCAATCAGAATGATAATATCGATATTACTTATTCAGTAAATTATTCTTGTTGTGGTTGCATAAATAGAAATGCACCCCTAATGATGTATTTCATTTGTAGTTAGTAACATCGTTAAAGGTTATTTCGACTTTCACTAGTTAGTTTAGTTTATTTAGTTAGTTTAAAAAATAACCTCTTTGTAACCATTATTCATATTTAAAAAACTGTTGATTCTAACGAAACAGAAGAATGACAATAGAAAGAGAATAACTTTTATGTAAAACATATACATCAGCGCTTGATTTTTAATAGTTTTATTATTCTTTCAGATACTTAGTGTCATTCCTTCTTTTTTTTAGAAATTTTTTAATCAGATACAAAAAATCATACGAATATACGTTACAAAGAAAAATATTCAAAGGATATAAAAATAACTATTTCAGTTTTATGGCATGACAGCTGTCAAAATTTTCTGCGGATACTTTTGTACTGTCATTAACCGCTACTTGCAACATTGCAATAAAATTCGCGATTGATCAAAGATCCGGTCGTCCGAGCAGTGACAATACATTTTTCCTACTCAGCAAAACTTACATTATTATAATTATAGAAAATAAAATTAGTCCTAACTCGAACTGTCTTTTAACTAACATCAAATATACCTCTACCCCAAAAGACAATACTACACCTTGTAATAATAATACAAAATTTGTTTTAAAACCCCTTCATGGTACACCCCTGTATGCTTAGTACATTTTGCCAAAGTTTTATTAAAATAGTTTCAAAGTTACAATCCAAAACATAAATGCCTAAGCCCCTCCAAGGCCGGATATTTTCATTATGAGGAACATTTGTGAACCACATAGAAAGTCCAAGTATTGTTTTATATACTTACTGTACACCCTGTATATATTTTGAAGTCCACCTTTAAAAGCAAGAATCTGTATTAGGCAAACTTTAGAAGAAATATTACCTGCGTTACTTATTTAATTATTTATGTATTTCAAATACACTACCTTACAGTTACAACCAATTACAGGTAGGAAGTTATTTACATAACACAAAAAGAAAAGACAAATAAAAGTAGGTACCTACGTTATTAAAAATACTTAGGTATACTTAATCAATGTTTATAAGAAGAATATAAGAAGCAAATACTGTTTTAACCATAAAAAAAACAAAATTAATTATTTCTATATTATAGCTACATTGCAGTGAAATGTTATAATGACCTCGAACATTGTTGAAACTGTGACACATCTGATTAAGAAGTAGATATTTTTTAATATCAATTCTAGATAGAAGCATATGAAATAGTGCATTAAGTCTAGAACCAGCAATAGGTACTATAAAGTTAAGTTAACCCAATATGGTACCACAGTTTATTAAATTATGTAATGATTTGACAAGAAATTATTGTACGATGCAACCTATTTTTTTGTATCTCTCTGTAGTAATATGACGTTCTGTAAAAAATAACTATGCTATTAAAAATTATTCCAAAATCACAAAATTATTGCGACCTGGCTAAAAGAAGAATAAAGCCATCCAATGAATAATTACACTGTAAGAAAAATTGTACTTATTTTCAGTCATTTTCACTCAATAATGTATCAATTTTTGTCCACACTCGACTGAGTGAAATTTTCCTCTATTACTATTAGTATCAGTACAACTAAAATTTTGTGAGTGAAACTGTCAGTTTTAATTCAAATATTATCAAAAATGTGTAAAATTATCAAATTTAAGCAATTATTTCATTTGTAGATCTTCATATTCGACAAGTAACTCAGCAAATATATCATTTATAAATATATTAAAAAGCAATGCCTCCAGCAGCGAGCCCTGAAGCGCGCCTGAAATTGAAAACGATTAATTAAATAGGACTTAAAGAACTCTGTTATATTATATATCAGTAATGAAAAACATATTAAATATTGTCAGCCGTCGTAAAAAAAATTAAAAAAAAAAATTGTCTGATTTATAATTGTGAATAAATAATGTCCAATCAAATTTGTCATGTACTGTAGAAATTGATATGTAGAATGTATTTTCAATTATTGTAGCTACGAGTAAAGATTGAATATGTTTCCTTATCTGTAATAAGTGACCCAAGTGATAGTAATTTCCCTCTTTTAAATTATTATTCTCAGAACATAGTCAGTTGTAACAGGACATGCCACCTGACGACGAAGTACTACATCATAATACACATAATAGTAAGGGCCAATTCTAGATGGCGCAAAACAGTTACTATTTGTTCGGATCAGTACAACAGAACATGGAAAAAATTATTACATTTAGGGACGGTGCCGGATGAAAACATAACCATTTTTTTAATTAGAAATATATCAGTTTGACAAAAATATTAGGAAATTAAATTATAAGCAGCCCTAATATTAACTTATTAGTTACATAGCTATAAACTCATTAATTTCATATATTAGACTAAATTTGGCTATTATACAAGGTGTCCCAGAAAGAGGAATGTACAAATAAATGTCAATTCTGAAAGTTGTACCGTAAAACAATATTTTTTTGGAACTTTGAACAAGAGTTTAAGGCAGTTATTAAAATACTCACGTATTATGTTTTAAAATGATTGGTAATTTGGATAAAAATAAATCGGATAATTCAATGTTAAACACACTGAAATATAGAAAGATTGGAAAGTAGGTTCTTACATTTAAAGGAACAGAAATAACAAAGTTAGCCACACTGGAGATAAAAATAAATTTTAAATAAATAAATTCCTACGCAAAGATATCAGCTAAGGGGTTGATGTAAACCAGAAATCTCTCACACTAACAATAAGAAAGTAAATAATTATTTCAGGGCATTTGTAAAATCTTCCTTGATTATTTTGGCGCAAAAAATTATTAAATAAAAGAGTGTAGATACTAAAAATTCCACAAGTAAATACTTCAAAACAATATAAGAAAAAAAAAATAGTTACCTACCTAAGTATAAGAAAATAGTTCACCGAAAAAAAAAATTTTTTTTAAACATCGCTACAGATATTTTACGCAAATAGAGGTTGGATTTAATTAACTAGGAGAAACATTTTATAAGTTCTTACACAAGTATATTAAACAGTGGCGGAGGTATAGTGTTTACGAAGATAGTTGAAACCGTATAAAAACTAAAAGCTGACATCTCTTTATTGTGCAAGTCGGTGTCAACTATCTTCGTAAACACTATACCAGGAGACACTGTTATTCAAACCCCAAAACTTCCATACCACTGAGATTTTTATTGGCATTTTATTTCCAATGTAATTTCAAAGAACAATGATATTTTCTATTTTACTTGAAAAGCGAGTTATTAGGTACTATATATACAATATTTTTTTTTACTTTAAAATGAGCTTAAAAGGTATCAGGCAGTAGTATAAATTTTAAATATCTCTAAAACTATTCGACTCACAACAAATGATGTATACCACCATTTTGTTTATAATTTCATTTTAAATACAGTGTAACAATATACAGTTTAAAAAATCATTGGCGTAAGCATTTTTGGGAATTTGCGCCCCATGCTATTCCTCAGGTAATTAAATATTTCTACGACAATGACTTTTTAGAACTTTTAATGTCTACAATTTATTTATTATTTTTATTTAAAACAAATAGTTCTTGTAAATGTTTTTGTGAAACGAACAATTTTGCAGTTAGTTCCAATTTAATCAACTATGTGATAACCTAATTTTAAATTAAAAAAAAACTGAATGGGCAGATAGAATTCTAAAAAAATTCAGTAGCGCACAAATTTCGAAGTACCTACTACTTATTTATTTCACCTTGTGGTGTTTCGTTGACTGGCCGACATGTCAATTCTCCCTCATTTTGAAATTACGAACAACACACAAAAACATTAACTTTATATCCCGAATCGAAGCATTTTGAAAATTGTGTTTAAGGGACGTTTTTTTATTATTTTGCGAAAGCTATGTATTGCCGAATTTTTTTAAATCTTTTTTTTTAACACGGAACAAGATTTTTCGAGGAGTCGGAAAATGTTATTCGCCAGAAAATGTTTGCACATTATTTTTGGTAATGTTTATTTAAAGATTAATATACCTTTGGTGTTAATCTTCCCTGCTAATTTTATTCATGTTAAGTGAGTTGAAAATCTCATAATCAGAAATGTTTCATTACAGTAAATAGGTAAGTTTAGCACCACAGCGTTTTCAATATATAATTTACATATCCAATAATTTTGACATTCTATGCCCTATTAAAATATTTATATTTTATTTTCTACTTTGTAAGTATACGTATTTTATTAAAAATTATAGAAAGACCCTTAAATCTCAGATCCTGAAACGAAAGTGACAGCGATAAACAAATGGAGATAGATATTAAAAATCGATCTTTCTTTCTAACAAATATATTCACTTTTAAATTGACTGTACACATTCTACAAAATGAAATACGTTGATGTTTTATGTGTTTTCTAGACTTGCGCCGATAAATATTTGTAAATTTAAGTGGCATGGTAGGTATTATAGGGAGTAAACAACAGAATACTATTTATTATTTACGGTGAGTCGAACGTAAGGAATTATTAAAAAGTAACTATTTCTCCCTGCTTTCGACAGCAGGCGTTTTCCCAGTAACGAAGAACCCTCTGCTATTATGTTAATGATCGACATCGATACTCCGGCAACGTTTTTAATGTCTGCTGTCTTTCACATTGATACTTGTATTTTTTTGCGATTCCTAGAAATACGTTTTCGTGTCTGAAAGTATTAAAGTTTTATAATCCATACGTCTGGGGCTGTTATTATTTTAATGCATTTGCGTTCCCATATCTTTGTTTTATTAAGAAAATAACATATCATTATTTGCATATTTTTTGTGGTAGCAGTGAAAATTTTTATATACTAGTGTTTGGATTAATAGCTTATGATATAATGGTCGCCAATCCGCCATATTACCTTTGACACGACAATCGTATGTAGTCACGAATGTAGATGTTATCGCAGTACAATTTTCGACCTTTCTTCCGTTTACAGAAAAACTTGTACTACCGGAATGCATAATACTGTTTAAATATAGATATTTAATGTTTGAGAGTGGAGGCCGAATATTGTATAGTTATGGAATATAATATGACATATGATAAGGGGCAACTTTGGTTGTCTGTCACCCGCTCGTCAACCGTCAGGGGATGCGAGCAACATGGCCGGCTCACCCCACTTGTTCATTGATTGACATATTCAACAATCACATGTTTATCTTCACATTCTCAGGGTATCACATTGCTTGCCCAAACAGCCATTTTCTAAAACATTCAATCATAGTCTGTCATTTCGCTATTTTTAACAATATTTTGCATCGCCAATTAATCTAATTTTATTCCACATATTTGCATAGTGTTAAAAATATATTTAACGTAGATAATACTTAAGTGTTCGTCCAATTTACTATCAGTTAGTTTTTAAGTTAAAACTTTTCTGCATTTTTGCTTAAGGGGAAACAGGATTCATGCATAAATTAGACCACGTGTTTACCCTGTTGCCATGTAATTTAATTTTTTTGACAAAGAGCAGAACTTTGCTAATGTTTTACTTACTTTATTTATTTAACTGGTTCTTTGTCATAAAAATTAGTGGATTCTCCATAGGTAGAATCAATGTGTTAACTGCTTAAAATGATATACATTTATTTTACCTTTTTTATTTTCAATAATTTTGTAGAAAAAAGCATGTACAAAATATTTTATAAGTATTGAAATTTGTCAATTTTGCACATTTTTCTGGAAAACGCCCACTTTCCTCTTGATTTTATTGGAAAGTGCAATTAATTTCTCGAAAATCTTATCATTTTTCATTATCAAATGCAATGACTGCAAGTCAAATGTGACAGTTTCTTTGGTTGTAGATCTACTTTAAGGTGGACATATCTGAAATTTAAGATGTAGGAATAAACGATATAATTGCAAAGCTACAAATTTTCAACCCTGTTAAAGTTTTAAACTGTAGTGAAACATTTTTGGAAACTAGAAACGAAGAAGTTTCAACATAAAAATAATACCTTATAAAAAATAATTGGGATTCTCTATTTTGTGCAAAAAATTGCCACAATAATTATAATCACGTATAAAATCATGTAATTAAACCGAATTTATTACTTTTATGGCACAATATTTTCCTATTGAATTTTACAATGTATGTCTATCTCCATGTTCATAGTAGAAAATAGTAAGTATATGTTTTGAAAATATTTATTTACCTACCCATTTTTTTTACCATAATTTGTTTCTATTTATAATTCGTAGAAATATAATGAAAATATTGAGTTAAAAAGAATTTTTTGTTAGACTTTTACGCCTCTATTGTATTAAATTACTTAGTTAACTTCAAGAGGCTGTTAAAAGGTTTGTAAAACTGGAACTAAGCTGGTTACAAATTATGGATAATACGGGCTTTTATCAGCAATCTCTGTTATTGTGTTATCACTAGAAGATTGAGGTATCTTAGTGGGTTAATATGTTGTTAGGTTTACTTGTCAGTTATGCAGGAGTGTTAAGTGTTGTTGGTATTCAACCTGGTTCTGAATAATTGTACAAAATAAGTTACAGTAAATATATTTGCTGAAAAAAGATATCAATAAAAGATGGTAGACTGTTAGTGATATGTAAGGACATAATAAGTTGTAATCATCTTTAACGAAGTTTTTTAAATTGGTTTGTTGACTGGTCTTGAATGCTTTCTGTTTTATTTCATGATTATAATATTTTGTTCCCATAGTTGTAACACTTTCTAGAAAATTTTTAAACATTTGTAAAAGCATTTTAAAAATTATTTAAATAGGTATATAGAAATGTTCACAGAAAATCTATGATTATTTTGAAATTTCGTTAGTACTTATATAGAAATCCAATCATGTGCATCCTATAGCAACATAAAAAGTAAAAATTGTAATCACGTTGAATGCAATACTTTAAACACAACTTGTTGGTACTGTAAGTCAAATACAAACTGTAGTCAGTCGTATTTTGTGTATAAATTATGGTCAACAATAATACAATTTATTGTTCTAAATTTTAATATAATTTTTTCCGTATTAGCAGGCTTTTTTTAATTTTGCCAGGTGGTAATTTGCTATTTGAAGAAAAATGAATATAATCCCTATGCAAGTTCACCCTTACTTATACAGAGTGTAACACCACAAAGTGTCAAAATGAAGAATCGTCCAATTTTGGAGAGTTGTTAAAAAATATGAAACCAAAATATTTTCTGAACAAATGAATATAGACCCTTTTAGTATGACGTCACATATTTAGGCACCCCGCAACAAATTCTCATGGTTGAAACTGTACAGACCGAATCTGACCCTGGTGTACTATTTACATAGATACTATAATAATGAGCAATTTTAAATTAATTTATTTTTTCAAGGATTTAGAAGTACCTATTTAAGAATACCAATAAGTATTTCGTAAAATTGATACACTACTGCGCTTAAAACTTACAAAAAACAATATAAAAGAATATTCCTAAATTTAAATAAAGTAAAAATTTAACATTAGTCGTGTTAGTCCTAATGCGCATGCTCGGAAAGAATAGCCTCATACGCAGGTGAAAATTTTGTTGATATGTCATCGCTGTCATCATTAGCGTATTTTCTGTACTACTCTTTGGTTTGTTCCATTTGCAGGCCATGTATGTAGTAGACAAATTGGTGTGAGCAAAAATGGCACGAGCTGCCATGTGATGGCATGTATCTAATCCTTTAGGACAGGTACAAGTAGGATTTGGAAATTTGTCCATCACTTAGAAATACCTAAAAGCATGATGTTTAGATGAATATTCCCCACAGGTTTATTGTATGTAAACTAGCACTGTATGTATTTTCCTCTTCATTCTGGGTTCAACTTCTCTGATAACTGAAAGTTCATCATCATAATGCATTTTTTGTACATAACCAGAGGAAACAGAATTCTTCTCTTCAAAGTACACAAAAATAACTGGTCTTTTAGGCATAATAATTAATATATCAAAAATTGTTACAAAACTTAGAAGAAAGAAAGTAAGAAATCACAAAGTTGATATACACGTAACAATAACCAAACTTTCCTTGAATGATATCCTGTTGCGAAGCTACTTCGCTTACACAAAAGTATCTTTAATGCGTGTACTCAGTAACATTGATATAGGTAATTTTAATTTATTAATTTTTATAAAAGTCAATAGGTATTGTTCTATAAATTTAAATTTAAAAATTCTATAAGTCTTTTAGTTTGTCACTAGGGGCTTCTTAAGTATTTCTAATATTGCCAGAATATTGCGATATGTTACAAAGTAGAAATTTTTTTACACTTATGTCCAAAGTACATAAGGTCGTAAATCTAGTAAAAATATTAAGAAATTGTTCATGACAATGTGCACTATGGGGTTGCCTATTATTTGGCATATGTGACGTCACCACCCAAAAGGTCTATTGTGATACGATATTTTGTAAACACAACTCATGGGTAAATTAACGTTCAAAGTAAAAAAATAATCTTTTCCAAAAAAGCCACGTAAATGTCAAGGAAGCTGATTACATCTTTGCCAGTGGAAAGAAATGTTTTAAAGTCATTTTTGAAGAACATACTTTACTTTGAACAAAAATAATGTAGGTCCTGCGTTGTTGTTGTTTGTAGCGTTTACCATTTTGATACAGTTAAATTAATATAGAATTCATTTAAGTAATTATATAAACTGTTTGCAAAATGGCTTCTTTTTGCCTACATTTTCGATACGTGTTAAAGATTCCTCGCTAACGAACAGCTACGACTCTTTTTTAAACTTTAACAGTTTATATTTTTAAAACGATGGCTTCAACAGCACAGGTTTGTGCAGGAAATTCTTAGATTTCGTAAAGCAGGAACAAGCACACATTGTAATGTTACGTCTTGTATTTGCAATCAAATAAGGTATTAGTTTAATAAAGAAAAATTTAAGATACACTTAACATGTCTTAGTATATTGTTGCCATTATTTCTTTCATTTTATTCTTCATTACACGTCATGCTGAAAATTGTCAGATATCACAACATATAATTGTCGATATTTACTATATATAGATAATTCAATTATTATATGTTTATTTATTAAATGTTTGCCTTTTGTCTTTATAGAAAACATGAAGGAAATGAGAGAAAAAATTCTTAGTTTATTTTTGTAACAAATAACCATTTTCGATTGTGGTATCTACGTTACTTTTCTACACAAAAAAGAATATAATTTATGCGAATTGTAGTGCCCTATAAATTGTTCAGTACTTAATTGTATAGTAAGTAACACAGATTATAAAATCGTAAGGTTTATAGGTAAATTAAAATATAATCTTGTTAACAAACCCACGACAAGGGACAAACCGCAGTCTAGCTTGTAAATACCACCAAGTTCAAAGTGAAAATGTTAAAGCTCTCTCGGGATTATAGCTACAACAATCTTGTAATGCCTCTTCAGTGTCTCTTGGGGGTTGAAACGTGAGAATATGGTAGGAAAGCAAAGTTAGGACTGCCCGCCTGTTGCATCCACCATATGAACTTATCACCACATAAGTTACTTTACTCAAATTCGCCCTCTTTGTATAAATACTTTATTGTCCGTAAATTATTTCCTTCATCTCAGCCTTCTTACCCTCATCTGATTGTTGAGTACACTTCGATATACATTCACAGAGAAGATAAATTTATGAATTGGGTAGTTTCTACCGTTTTATTATAAAGTTTCAAACGTTCAGTACAAATAATTTCTCATGTTATTATTGTTAGTGTTTAATAACTTTTAAATGTAATGTAGTTTGTTTTTCATAAATATTTGTATATATTTTATTTTTTTTCTGAGATTTTATAGTAACTGCCTATTATGCGTTTTTATAGCATTAAAACAATTGTAAAATATACCGAAGCATTGGCATAGTATAGGATTGTTTATTTGTCATCCTAATAAAAGAATTAACAATTAATTTAATATAACAAATCATACGTTTGGTCAGAGCGTTTGAAAGTAATGGTCAATTGTTTTCCAATAATATTCATTAAAAAGTTGAGATAATTATCATAAACTCTCGTATTCGCCATTTTTTTCTTATATAAGTATGTAAATGTAATAACCGAGATACTAAAATACAGTCAAAATATAATACATAACCCTTTACCTACTGGATGTAGATATTAAAATAGTGTTGAACTAATTTCAACATCATTTCAGTATCAAATGTAATGGTTGTTGCTTATACTGTTAGTAGACTATTCTTAACCCAATTAAATTTATTCTATATTGGTCATGTAAACTAATGAATTTCAATAATTTGTATCCAAAGTTAAAAAAAATTATGGCATTTAAAATTGCATGTTGTCTAAATTGAAAGTCGTAATGACCCAAGTAATATTTTCTTGTTTTACAACGGTTGTAAGTAATCGTTACTAAATTATATAATTAAAAGTAGTATAAATTAGCTGCGAACCATTGTTCTTAACAGTTACAAAAGGTCTTAAAGGGTAGCATTTATTATTATTTCTTTGATAAGTATCACTACTTTAAGTTCGCCATTTGAGGTTCTGAAAACTACTAAAGTAGCTGAAAAATCCGTTACTATTATAAAACTATAAAAACTTTACAAAAGTTTTATAAGAGTATCCATTACTTTTATAAAACCGCGATAACTTCCTCTCGTGATTTTAGGAGAGTTATAAAGTGGTTATAAGAAAGATTTCAACAGTAACTTTTGTTACCCATTTGATACATTTTTAAATTAAAATTATTTGTTTGTTTTGGAATGCATTTCAAGGACGACATAGAAGAAGCACTACTTTGTACAAATTATTTCTTAATAGTAACAAAACACACATACATTACTGGTCTTTGTCTCCTTCAAAGTACTCACTTCCCCTATTCACACACTTTTCCTACCCAGAGGTATTTCCATTTCGCTAAGTAGTCCTGGACAGCTTCATTTGAAATGGCCTTTAACCTTTAAAGTGTGTGCATTTGCTTTGATGTCATCAATAGTCTGAAAACGGCGTGCTTCTAGCACTGATTTTAATTTCGGAAATAAGAAAAAAATCAACCGAGGGTGGTCAGGTCTAGCGAGTAATGAAGGTGAGGGAGGACAATAATCTGATTTTTAGTATAAAACCGAGAAATTGACAAAGCTAAGTGTGCAGACGCATTGTCATGCTGCAAGAACTATTTGTTTCGCCACAACTCTGATATGTTTTTGCGAATTATCTCAAGTAACCATTATAAAACGCTTTGATAGTACATACGCTGCACTGTTTCACATTGAGGCAAGAATTCAAATATACATTTCCATTAAAGTCGAAAAAGACAGTGAGCATTACCTTGATCTTGGATCGAGACTGACGTGCTTTCTTGGGGCGTGGTGGTTCTTCGCCAATTCATTGTGATGGTTGACGAGTTGGTGGTGGTTTCACAAAAAAAGAAAGTTTTAGTTTCTTTTTCCAACTTTTTTCAATCTAATAATTATAATTAACCACATTAAATAATTTTATAAGAGTACACATTTATCAAGTGACGGCAGGATACACTGTGGAAATTGGACTTATTTTCACTCAATTTCGCACAATAATCTGTAAATTTCTGTCCACACGATTCAGTGAAATTTTCCTCTATTAGGTAATATGAGTAGGTACTGTAAAGGTATGAAATTCACGCAACGCTTTTATATATTGCTGGTTTCGGAGATGCCTTCCAGGTGACGCAAAACTGGTCGATGCTGGATTTCGAATGCTCTAGGTCGTAAAACTGTACTTGATTTTCCAATGGTTAATTGGGTTTGCACTCGAGCTGTCGTTGTATTTTCTTACGGCACTTCACTAGTTTTTAATTTAAAATGTATACTTTGCACTTTTGGTTAAATAACACCTATTATATAAATTTCAGTAGGTATTTAGTTAGTTGAGGAAATTTTCACTTTTGACACATGGCAGATTACTTCTTGATGTCGTTGACGTTTGAAAACTGGTAATTAAGTTCACCATTTATTTAGTTAATTTTGACTGGCTTTTGTTTATTTTAGGAGTGATTAAATGATGTTTATGGCTCGGCAAATTATGAAAAACTGTCTACTAGGAGCTCTGTTCTAGTTTTTATAAACTGAAAACAAAAGAACGTGTTGCTATGGATACACTATTTTGTAGTTTTATTAAATTTTTAACTGGAAATTATGCTTTTATGTATGTTTTTTGCAGCATGACAATGATATATTCAGATTCTACATAATTTTCTGCAAATTTCCGTACCTATATCTTTCTATTACGTTAATTTTCAAATTTTTCTATTTTTGCAAAATTTAACCAAACTGTGCTATTTAGCTTAATTCTATGTCTATAATACTGTTCCACGACATTGATATTTAATTTATTTTCACTATTCTGAACAGTTTTCTCCTGTTCGAATTAACTAATAACTGACCTTGGACCTTCATTCATGAAAAACTAATGAATTTTGTTATAGGAGCAGGTGTAGCAAAGTTATAGAGAATTTAATTCTGCATCTCATGGTAGGAAAATATACAGGGCGTTGCATTTAAAAAATTCGAGATTTTTCAATTTTTCAATTGGCAATTTTGACATGATATTTTGGTCACCCTGTACAACGCAGGCCAGTTTTCGGAGCATGATTCGGAAGAGTCATCCTTACTAAACATCTGATAAAAAATGGCTGATAAAAAAGTAGCTGCTAGTATAACCTGTCAGTATCAGAAAATGTAAGCAACCAATATCGACTAGAAAAACCTTTCAAGCGAGATATNACGTTAATTTAATACTTAATTTTCTCATATCTAGTATTGACATCCCTCTTGTCACTATTCTCTACTTTTCTAGTATGAATATGTCAAAGTTTTCAAAATTACGTTGTTATTTATTTATCTAACATTATCAGTTTATAATGCCATAACAGTACATACAACTAAAATGTTGTGAGCGAAACTATCAGTTTTAGTTAAAATATCAGAAATGTGTAAAATTATCAGAATGCCCAATATTGACTGAATACGTACTCAATAATTTCACTCAAACGATTCACTCAGCTTTCACTCAGACCAATTTATTTACAGTGTATGCTACAAATTGTTGATTGATAATATATTTTATATACATTATTGCCAATAAGAACCTTGTAAATATTATGTTACTTAGTCTTATAAATTATATTAAAGCTTTCAATATCAACAGCGGTGGCAAAGCAAGCTGGAGTTGGTTGTTACTATTAAAAAACTCATTACACCTTGAGTTATATGACAGGCGTGTAACTCATTTATGTAATCTAGTTATGAAATCTGTAGTAACAGAAACCACAAGTTTTATTACCAATGTAAGATACTGTAACTCCTTTTAACGACTATTAATGACAACCACTCTAGATTACCGTTGTTACAATTACATACTTTTTGTAAAACTAATTATGATTTTACTTAAAATACAGAAAATGTTACTTGGGGATTTCAATCAATATTCTCCTCTGGTACAGCTTAAGCTTCTGCAATTAAAAAAATATAACTACCTACTTCTTTTTATCTTGTAAACTACATACATAACCGTGTGCTTATGCTTAATTGTAAGATATCACAGACTTTGCTCATCTTTTGGTCAAGGTTGCGCACTCGATTGACATTATTATTTCTTTAACAGCTAGTTACTTTTAAATGCAAATATTATAGCGTATTGTACGGCACTATGTATAGAATATTGATAGTGATAAGACTTAGAGGCATAAGCAGAGCTGGGTTCTTTTAAGACTTTTGTTTTATTCATAAGTCCCCCATCGTTCGATTCCACCCCTTGAAATTCCCTTATTGACTGATCCAGTGGAACGTTTGAGCTATATTTATACCGTTTACAATAGGGGTGCTCTGAAATTTAAACACATTTGATGAAAAAGAAATACTCTATATCATTTCCTTTATCCATATAAATACAATTTTATTTCGACGATTTATACGTTAACTGTAAATTAACATATATATTTTTTGTTGCGGACCTGACCCCTTCTCGAGGTTGATGTGCTACTACCGAAAGCGGACATTGGGGTTTCATAAAAGGAAATAAATTAATTATGAGTTGAGTTCTACAGTTCCCCAGTTTTTTAATTTAATCAAACTAAGAAAACCCATTCTAGGTTAAACTGGACCGATATGCGTTAAAATGTAGATTGCAATAAAATATTTTTTTATTTTTAAATAGTACTTTAACTTCATATTTAAAAAAGTATTAAGTTAAAAAGTAATAGACAAATTAGCAAACATTCATGTAAAAATTATAAATAAAATCTAATGTTAAGGATTCATCAAATTTTAGATACATATTTATGAAAATATATCAGTACAACAGGCATAGGCGGCTTGGAAGCGCAAAGGAAATAAACAATCATTATACATACAGGGTGTTCCACCCAAGAGGGATTCTTCAGTAACTCTTTAACTGTCTTTATAAAAAAAATGGTTTTAATAAAAGTTGTTTGGAATCATGTGGGCCATGTAAAGAAAATATTTCTAGCTTTACAGGGTGTTTCACTTCGCGTGGGCGCTACAAAACTTAACTTAACTTATTTTAAATGGAACACCCGGTATATTATTGCGTTTTTGAATTCTTTGATTAATATTAGGTAGAGTCTATTAAGTGTACATGGTGTTTAAAACTTACCGTTTGAAAAAAAATCACGATTTCAGCTCTCTAAATGAGGCTAGATATCATCTAAACCGTAAGAGTTAGAAACCTGTAGTTTTCACAGATCGTTTTGGTATAAATTACTCTATCTTGACATCTGTGAGCAAAACGTGTACGTTATTCAGACTCGGAAATACTTAACATTTAATATTCTTACAAATTGAAAACTGAAATGGAATGACCCATATTAATTGTCATGGGTGAATGCAAAATTGAATGCCCTTTCGACTGATATAGGTTGTCCATACTTATCTCTAACAGTTTACCAGAAAAATCAGGTTCTTTTCTAATGTCCGAAAAAGTAGTATTATTACCTACATAGGATTTTACAAAAGCACAGCACATCCTTATGGTATCCAATTACACCAAGAGTTACTAAAAGTAGACTTTCAATGGAGATTGGTATTTTGTCAGTGGGCACTTGATATGTTAAATGAAGATGATGATTTTTTTAAACGGCTCATGTTCTCCGATAGGCTACTTTTCATAAAAATGGTTTCGTTAGTAGTCATAATTGCCATTATCCTGACATAGTAAATCCTCGCCAATTCCGGACAACTCATAGCCAACAATGGTGTTTGAACGTGTGGGGAGCAATTTTGGGAACCCATGTCATTGTACCATTCTTTTTTGACCAGCATCTAACTGGAGCAGTTTATTTAAACTTTTTAACGCTCTATAAGATTTGTTAGGCGACATTCCTTTAGCTACATTTCGATGACTGGGGATGCAAAATGACTGTGGATGCAAAATGATGGTGCTTCACCTCATAATACCACTGCGGTTCGTCAGTTTTTACACGAAACTTTTCCCAACAGATGGATTGGGCCAGGGGGATCCGTGAGTTTGGCCTTCAAGGTGTCCAGATATGACAAGTTGCGACTTTTTTATGGGGATTTATAAAAAGCAAAGTTTACGTTGCACCACCCACTACCGCGGAAGATATGTGGCAGTGCATTATTACAGTAGCATTTCAAGAAATTACGCCAGACATGCTGACCAATGTTGAAGAGTCTTTTAAAAATCGAATTCGTTTGTGTATTAATCAAAATGGAGGACACTTCTCCTTGTTGTGTTCCGAGTTTCAGTTTGTTTCATTTTCCGTTTTGTTTTAGTTGTTGTTAGTGGTTTACTTTTTGTTTGTCAAACTACTTTTTAAGCATGCCAGTAAATATTGACACTGTCAGGCCCAGGCCTGATAAGATTTCAGATAAAAGTGGTTTTGCAAGGCCTTCTTAATACTGTTACATAGCTACTTTTACGGTCTTTATAAAAGAACCTTATTTTTCTGGAAAACTGTTAAAAATAAGTATGGACAACCATTTACCCATCCATGATAATTAATATGGATCATTCCATTTGAAAAGTTTTTCAACTTGCAAAATTATTAAATGTAGGTCTCAGTATTTCCGAGTCTGAATAAGGTACACGTTTTTCTCACCCATGACAACTACAGGTTTCTAACTTTTACCATTTAGATGCTATCTAGCCTCATTTAGAGAGCTGAAATCGCTATTTTTTTCAAAAACAAGTGAATATTTCGAAAACGGTAAGTTTTAAATACTATGTATATTTAATAAACTGTACCTAATATTAACCAAGGAATTTAAAAATGCAATAATATGCAGGATGTTCCATTTAAAATAACAAAGTTATGTAGCGCCCACGCGAAATGGAACATCCTGTAAAGCTAAAAATATTTTCTTTACATGGCCCACATGAATCCAGACAGACTTTTATTAAAACCATTTTGTTATAAATTTTACAGTTACAGAGTTACAGAAGAATCCCTCTTAGGTGGAACACCCTGTATATATTATATTTTTTATTTTTATTTTATGATTACATTATTTTATATTTTTTCCAATATGATACATTTTTCTATTGCTCTTTTTTTCTCCAATAAAATTGACAATTTTTAAGAACCATTTTTTATTTTGTACCAGTCATACAATGTTGGTTGCTTAAGCTTGGCAGTCACGTGGGCTGAAATTATTTATGAAGCCTCTGTATACCTTCTGCCCATTCTAAATGTAAGGATCAGCCTAAAAATGTACATTTTATCTAAAATTTATAAAGGCAAGCCATTCTTAAGCTTATACGAGTATACGTTTTATTAGTATATCTAGTTACCATTTAACTAAATATCCTGCTGATCTGTTAAATTGTATATTTAAGAAAGATGAAAAATATGTAAAAATTTGAAGAATATATTAAAAACTTATAATTACGTAATATTAACAGTAAATGTACACTTACCATTCGCACTGCTCACTTAACCATAAAATTAATAACAAAAATGGATGGGTTAAACCACCCACCTAATTAAAGTAAACGTAAACCTTAATTATTTTAATTTTGACAATAAATGTTATGCACAAATTTTAAGGATCTAGGATGGAAATTTGTCTTTCTCTTGTATGTGCAAATATTATTATGCACAGGATGTAGCAATAGATGTTACTCAATTATTTTGTAAAAGATATAATAATATAGATGATATCATTACATTATATTAGGTTATCAACATAATGTGAACATTTTTTTACTTTATTTTAAAGGTATCATTGTCACAATTTTTTTAAATCTTATCAAATGAAGTCAAACAATGTTCTTAGAAAGCAGAAATCTAGGTGTGGAAAATATATACAGTGTGTCCACGAATGGAGTTGACAGGAGGAGAAACTCTTTTGTTTTTGACTTTATCAAAAAATGTCACTCTTTATAAAAAGTTCTGCCTCTCGAAAAAACATCCTAGATTAAATATACAGGGTGTTCATAAATTAAGAAAACACGAAAATACTCGAGAGAGAAGTACCATTATTTATTATTTTAGACAACATTTTACGAAACAAATCTGTTTATAACCTCAAATAATGTCCGAATTTAGATATACAGGGTGCTCATAAATTAATAAAACACGAAAATACTCAAGAGAGAAGTACCTTTATTATTTTACACAACATATTTAAGAAACAGATCTGTTTATGACCTCAAATAATGTCCTAATACAAATTTTAAAATCAAAATTTCAATTTTAACTTTTACTCTATATAGATTTGCGAATAGTTTGAGGCCCATTTAATTAATTTATTCCTTCTCGTATGCGCTCTTTTAATACTATGCTATCATGTGGCAAAGTGTACGGAAAATTTATTAAGTTTGCGGAAAAATGTGTGGAGGTGGGAGGCAGCGCTATGTAGAGTAAAAGTTTTTAAAATTTGTATTAGGACATTATTTGAGGTTATAAACAGATCTGTTTCTTAAAAATGTTGTGTAAAATAATAAAGTAATAAAATAATAAAAAATAATAATCTGTTGAGTATTTTCGTGTTTTATTAATTTATGACCACCCTGTATATCTAATGTTTGTATAACAGTCTCATTTTTTCGAGAAGCAGAACTTTTTATAAAGAGTGACATTTTTCGATAAAGTCAAAATCAAAAAAGTTTCTCCTCTTGTCAACTCCATCCGTGGACACACTATATAACCTCACAAATAAGACGTCTGATATTTTATAATATTTTGCAATATTACTAGAATCATTCAGGACATTTTGCGACATGTTGATATTTATAATAGAAAAACGTAGTACAATACTATTTTTAGATGTATTACCGATTAAAGGTCAGTAATTAAGTTAAAACAAACTATTATCAGAAACCCACATATTCAGAGCAAATTTTAAATGATTTCTCGGATGGCAATGGAATATAGCAAATTAATAAAATAAATAATTACAGACAGTTCGTAATTTATCTCCTGAATATTATAATGAACATATAAAATAAAAATCCACTCAGCATAATTAATTAATAATTAACAATCATATAATAAGAAACAAAGAGTGACTCAATCAATTTTTTTATGTTAAAGGCCTCGCACAAAAGTTAAAACCTTTTTACTGGAAAAATATAAACATTACCAAAAAGTGAAAATATCATTGAAAAACACTTCTACATAAATATAAAAACAAAAACACTTATTGAATTGCAGTTATATGTTGTCTATAAGACGCCGTCAGTTTTTTAGTGGTCACTGAATACAAATATGATTTTTTTTTAAGTCAAATAAGTAGTTTTATTTCGTTTTTCAAACTGTACGTCACCTGGACCTGGGTAGTATCAGTCTTGCCCGTTGTTACCTATCTAAACCAATTGCATGATATTACAGGAGTGGCATTGCTTTGCAATACTTATGTTAATTTAAAGTTATCATATATTTTTTCTTATTCAACCACTCCATCAACCAAATCGGTGCCAATCATAGAATCGAAATAGTTTTTGTATATATACTTAGTACATCTTGCGTATTATTAAGTTTGATTTTGCAGTAAATTTTAGTCTTTGTACAGTGGTTGTGTATATCCTTATCCACGGCATGGTTTGTTTGTGTCTTCACTGTTTTTCTGAGTGATATGAAAAGAAATAAGTAAAACAAAAATTTTATGTTTTTAAATGTAGGCTCCCTAATAATATGACTCACATTCAACATTACGCCCTATATATAAAGTTAAGATCGGCGATATTTAGGGACAACAAAAACCAAAAAATGTTAGATTATGCTAATAACCTCATTTGCCCCTACAAAAATTATAGGCAAACAAAATATCAGTATTATGATCAATGGCATAAGCATGAAAAAAAATCATAATGCACATAAATAATGAAACAAAAGCTGTAAAGGAATGGTGTTTTAACTCAATAGGGATGATAATAAGCTAAAGTTGAAGACATGTTGTTGGATTTTATTCACCCCTAATTATTTTATCACAATACTTTTTATAGAAGAATTTATTAATCAATTAATTTTTGTGTCCTATACATTTTTTACATATTTCTGGACATACTTCTTATAACATTTTATATAAACACTTTTGTATTTCAATTTCATAAATTTAGTGCATAATAAACTTATGTCTAAGAAAAGTAAAACTTAATTCATATTAATATATTCTAATTTAAATAACATACACATACTCCAATATTGGCGTAACTCCAAGTTTCGAGTATAAGTAGCGGAATAGATATGTGCCATGTCATCGGAATAGAACCACTCTCGGATCTTGCTGTCTGTCAGTTTAAACCATCTCAAACAAGATGGATGGCCGTTGAATGGAAATCAAGCAGCGGAAGTTCTCCCCAACGAAAGGGTGCAACATAGCGGCGGTGCGGTCTGAACGCTCAAACACCACTAAAAAATCGTCTAATCCTGAACTAACACCGTACAAACCCTTAATCCCAAAACGGTTGAAATAATTTCATATGTAATTTCAATCTGGGTATAAAATGAATATGATATATGTAAGGGTGGATACAATTTTATTGTTATTCACTTTTAAACTTGCCATAATTTTTGCAGTTAATAATGCAGTTGTTTTTAAATAACTGCATTATTAAGAAATAAATGTATTAAATAAAACTATTCTCTCAACTAGATCCATTATTTGAAGAGAAATATTACATAATAAAAAATGCATATAATTTGGTATATTTTGTGACGTACCTACTCGATTGCATCGACAGAATAACAAATGAATAATAAATGTCAGTCCAAATACGATGTTCAATTTTTAGGTGTTCCACTTCTACCGAACACTAGTATATCTACTTTTTTATAGGATTTAATTAATACCGCTTTTTAGTACCCATCTTTCTGAATACAAAAAATATATGTTTTATACACGTATCTTTAGAAATACTGATGATGAAATGAATTGTATTTAATAAATATATATTTCAGTTACTGATGTCTGGAAGAAATAGTTATTGGCCATAAATGCAGAAATTGACAAATTAAAATAATATGGATTCACACCATGTTCCTTTTGTTTTCATAATAAAAATTTGCAGTTTGTTCATTAACAAATGAAGTTTCACAGTTTTCTTCTTTTCGTAAGGTTAATTAAAAGCAACAGCAAAACAAAAATATTTTTCATATGTGGGTACAATACTAAATTATATGCATGTTTTAAGTTTAATACTAACAGTTCAAGTTAATAAATTTCAAAAACAATTTTATTTCATTAAATCTAACCACTCTACAATAGGGGTTTCGGAATTTTTAGTTGAAATACTAATCGTGCAACGTTGGTTGCCTATGCTTAGCGTTCACGTGACTTGTAATCATTAAAGCACGACATTTCACTTTGAAAGCAAGGGCGTCCGCGCATGGATTACCTAATGCGTTTAAATATTATAATAAATCATTTTATAATATTGTGGAATGCCTAACCGGTTCTATATAAAAAATCTGGTTGAGCACTGGCAAATATCTGTAGCATTACGTATGTCTCCGACGTTATAGGTGTATATTTGAAGTAATCTCTAAAAGCAGTTAATGAATCCATGGGGAGAGCTATTGCTATGAAGGTGTCTTAATCTGGAGAAATCTGAATTTTTTCTTAGCATATTGTCAAACTTTCTCTGACGTAAACACTTTTCTCGTCACTTAAGACATATAGCACTGTTTGTATGTCATCTACTATTTACAGTGATTCATCTAATGATAATGCAGTATGTTGTAAGTTTTTTTATAGCATCTGCAATTGGAATGTACTTAATTGCTGCAAATATTTTCCAACTGTGCTTCAACTCAATTATCTTAAAATTTTATTTAGCTCTTGCGAATAGCAGCGTATTCTTTAGTGCTTCGAATTGTAAAATTACGGATTTTATTTTTTGAAAATGTTTAAAATAATGAAATGATGCCTCTAACCATGTCCCCCATCGTGTAAGAATGGGTTGCGGAGGTTCTGGAATGCCAGGACACTGTTGGTGGCATTGACGAATACGTTTCGGGGTTTGAGAAACACTGCCTTGATATGTGCTATTAATTCATCTACATTTGGGTAACACCGACGAATTGTTTCAACTAGAATAATTAATGCGTGCAGAAACACTTGTTTGTTAGTACTTAATTTCGACATACCTATGTATTTACTTTTTAAGACACAGAAAAAATTTCGTTGCTAAAAAAGAACAAAAAACGTATATCTGATACGCTGCGACGAAGACGTAACCGGATACTACATACCTACCTACTGCCACAGAAGATAAAACAATCAGAATTATATCACGTTGTCGGCACCTTTGAGCACTGATGTCTTTTGTCAGGGACCTTGAATGACGTAAATCCCCCACTTTTGGTATACAAAGTCAGGATTGTATTCAGTGAAATTTTATTGCGCTAAACAGGGATGTACTAACAAAAAAGCCAGGAATTTATATGCAGCAGAAAATGTGGTTAATCATGCAAAATACTTGGTTATTTACGTGAAAAAGTTATTTAAAGGCGAATTTTAGATTTATTTTATTTTTAAGTCTATTAATGAAATTATTCAATGTTAAAAATGAAAAATGAAAAATGAAAAGAATTGCGTAAACAAACATTTATTGTATAATATACAAATATATTTATCAGAACACAAATATATATACAGGGTGTCCCGTTCATGTTTCAAAAAAACTTGTGTGCAAGTTCCTCTTGGTAAAATAATGGGGGTAGTTCATGTAACGTTTTTCTTCTTAGACGCCCTGTTTTCGAGATACAGTGTATTGAAGTTGTTAGTTTCCAAATGGTTTTCCTTAATTACATTTAAATAGGGTAAAGATAAAAATGTAAAAATTTGTACACGCGTAAACATCAACTGTGCGTTAAGAATAATGTGCAAACGGTTTCTTTCTGAAAAACAGTGTCGTCGATACAGATAATTGCAAAAAAAATATGTTAAAAGTCAAAATTTATTACATTTCTAAACGGTTCTGTAAACTCTAAAGCATACTACAAAAAAGGCATACTTGTCGAAATTCGGTAGCATGTATCATTTTAGAGAAAAATTATGTTGCATTTTTTTTGCTCACAAGCGGCATAACAAAATATTAAATTGAAAGAGGACTTTACCATTGAATGGGCTGAAGACATTTAGCTACCAACAGTATTTGCATTTAAGACTATAATTTTAATTTCTTACGAATCACATTAAACAGTTAAATTGTAAAACATTTTATTAACTAAAAAAAAATAAATTTATTTTAAGTTTCAGATTGTTGTAAACTAATATTTAAAAAAGTAAATCAATACCAGGAAATGCCATATTTCCTTTCAATACCACAATTCATAGTTTTATGTATGTATGGTCTGCAAATGATTCGTTTTCCGAGATACGGGGTGTCAAAGTTTTTCTTAAAAACTGACGATTTAATTTATTGCTCTGAAACCGGTCGAGATGTGCAAATGAAATTTAGTGGATTTTAAGAGGTAGTTATTGCGCATTTTTTAACATGCAATTAAGAATTTTATGTTCATCATTGGCGCGCGTACGGGTAATAATCTCAATTTTTTTAAAGAAAAAATGGTACGCCACTGAGATATTACAAATTAAAATTCCTCCAATAAGAAATATACCAGGAATATTTGCGAGAATACGACAATCAATGAGGCGAAAAGTTGAATCTTGTGTCACGTCTGAGGGAGGTCATTTTGAACATTTGTTGTAGCTTTGCGCCTTTTCCAAATTTTATTAGTGTGATTTTCTGTTATTGTTCTAGTTTAATGTTATTGTATTAGATAGTTCTTGATAATGTATTAAAGAAATAAAAAATACACGTTAAGATGTTTTATTTTTTTCCATCAAAACGGCGCACTATACGAAGAAAAGGCAAGAGAGATTTTTTGTCACAAATTGAACGAGGAATTCAAAATTTTTAATTTGTAATATCTCAATCGCGTACCATTTTTTTCTTTAAAAAAATTGAGATTATTACCCGTACGCGCGCCAATGATGAACATAAAATTTTTAATTGCGTGTAAAAAAATGCGCAATAACTACCTCTTAAAACCCACCAAATTTCATTTGCACATCTCGACCGGTTTCAGAGCAATAAATTTAATCGTCAGTTTTTAAGAAAAACTTTGAAAACGAATCATTTGCGGACATATGTTTATAAGCAAACTGTTATTATTTTCTCATGTAGAATCACCCCCTGAAATTTGTAACACTCTGTATATACACTCGAAACAATCATTTATTTACTCCACAACAAGATAAATCACGTAGAACGACGCCAATGCTCAACGCTCCGGATAACAAACGACAAACAGGAAACAGGCTCATAAAATGGCTAAAATGCTTTTGTAACTACGCCACTTTGTTCGCATACCAAAAGTGGGGGGTGCGTGCACCGATCTGCGCGAATACCCCCACCACGTCAACTTATAATTCTGATTGTTTTATCTTCTGTGCTACTGCTGTCATTAGAATGCCGATTCCGGTTTTATTTGTTATTCCTAGCGGCGCGGCGGCGTGGTGTTCCCTCACCCACCCTGCCGGACGTTAGTGAAAACGAACTAAAAATGTCGTACCTTAGTAATCATTTAGAAAGGCTCTATAGTACCTACATGGCAAAAGAAGAAATAAAATTTCAACATATATAATTAATTAATGATCTCTGATAGGGCTCGTATTGGAAAGCATTTAGAAAATTAAATTACACAAACTTATATATAGTGAATTAGGCAAGAAATAAGAAAAATAATGAAATTGTCCAAAATGCGCAGAATGGAAGTTGGTTAATTGAAATATAGCAAATTATTTAGTTATTTAATGTTGTTATATTATTTTGTTTGCCCTTCTGCCATGTATTTTTTATTTGTGAATTTTTTCAGTAAATGTAAAAACCTTAGGGACAGACAAATTATTGCTATACAAAATTTTTAGTTAAAGGTTACCCAAGACTGAAAAAAAAAAGAAACTAAATGTTTGATTACTTATGCCTAGAGCACTTTTAAATAATATATTTAAATCAAGTTTGCTAGAGTTAAGTTTCCAAAGATGTTTACTTAAATTATGGCATTAATGGCATCTAAGATAAAAAGTGTCTAATACAACTTTTAAAATCGTCCAGAACTTCTTTAATTTTAGAACCGGACGCTTATGCTTAAAATCAAATTTAGTTACAGAGCCTTCGTAAATGTTTACAAATCGCGTGACCGTCAAGCTTAGGCAACCAACATAGCACGGACGGTACTGTCAACTAAAAATCCTTAAATCTTAGTGTCATCAATATTATTGATTAGTTTACAATGAACAATGACAAACTATTACGCTCGAAATAATCGCTGTTTGGTGAAAAATTGTACCGAATCTTGTGTTTTAATGTAATCTTGATCGTTTTTAATTTTATCGAAATTGTCAACGTGAAAGAAATAAAATTACTGGTTACGTGGCTTGTAATCATTTATGAAGGCTCTGTATCAGAATAATCGCTTTGCAGGTAATTATTTCTTATACGTTTTAATTTCAAATAAAATTGATAAAATAGGGTAAGATGCAGTGTTGAGGTTATAAAAACAAACATAAAAATGGAATTTAGCTTTAGATGTTTTAATTCGTTCAAGGAAAAAAAACATTGTATTACAATATAAAAAAGACGTTGAGAGGTTCGGAAATCTACATAATTTATATATCATCGAACGTTTTGGAACGCAAAGAGAAATTTTTTTTAAATACAGTTTTACTTTTAGTGAATACTGTTCAATAAGTTGATAATTATTTTAAAACAACTAATTTCAGACAGCAAGTGAATTAAAGAAATATAAATAATGCTAAAAAATTCATTCAAGTAGAAATATTGCACTTTTTAAGGGATAGTTTATGACACATTATTATCTGCAGTCAAATGTTTTTATTTGAGCCGTTGAAAATTAAAGAAGAATAATTATAAAATTTGTATACCTTGTTGTTTTTCTGTCTTCGAAATATCATTCGTAATTAAGTGTAGTGATCGGTTTGTAAAAAATCAGTGATGTAGAATTCTTGTGAGCTCTCGTAATAACGTTTTCACCACCAATTTAATTCAATTTGACTTTCTGTCCAAGATTCTCTTTATACTGAACATCTCCCGAGAAATAATAAGAATAGGCAATGTTATTCAAAACTGTCTGTATTTTTAAACGTGAATTATATTTCTTGATTATATTCAAGCAAGAATTTCTTGTTACTATCACATGATAGGAAGCTTTATATAGCGTGTTCCAATTAAGGGATATTCTTCTGTAACTCTGCACTGTAAAATAGATACAAAAAATAGTTTTAATAAAAGTTTTACCGTTTTCGAAATATTCGGTTGTTTTTGAAAAAAATCAGCTCTCTAAATGAGGCTAGATAATATCTAAACAGTAAGAGTTAGAAATCTGCAGTTTTCACAGTTTGTTTTGGCATAAATTACTATATCTTGTCATCTGTTAGCAAAACCTACATTTAATAATATTCAGAGTTGAAAAACATTTTTTTTTTCAAATGGAATGACGCATATTAATTATCATGGTAAATACAAAATTGAATGCCCATTCGACTGGTATAAGGTTATCTGTCCGTATTATCTTTAACAGTTTTGCAGAAAAACCAGATTCTTTTCTAAAGTCCGAAAAAATAGCTATGTAACAGCATCAAGAAGGCCTTGCAAAATCACTTTTCTTTCACATCTTATCAGTCCTGGGACTGACAGTGTCAATATTAAAATTTACTGACATGTTTAAAAAGCAGTTTGACAAACAAAAGTAAATCACTAAAATAAAACGCAAAACGAAACAAACTGAAACTCGGAACACAAGGAGAAGAATACTTAAACCCCTGATCTACATCAATTGCTCGAAGTGTCCTCCATTTTGATTAATACACAAACGAATTCGGTTTTTAAAAGACTGTTTAACATTGGTCAGCATGTCTGGCGTAATTTCTTGAAATGCTACTGTAATGCGCTGCCACATATCTTCCGCGGTAATGGGTGGTATAACGTAAACTTTGCTTTTTATAAATCCCCATAAAAAAAAGTCGCAACTTGTCATATCTGGACACCTTGAAAGCCAAACTCACTGGTCCCCCACGCCCAATCCATCTGTTGGGAAAAGTTTCGTGCACAAACTGACGAACCGCAGCGGTATTATGAGGTGGAGCACCATCATGTTGCATCCACATTATTCGAAGTGTAGCTAAAGGAATGTCGCCTAACAAATCTTCTAGAGCGTCTGTTAAAAAGTTTAAATAAACTGCTCCAGTTAAATGCTGGTCAAAAAAGAATGGTACAATGACATGGGTTCCCAAAATTGCTCCCCACACGTTCAAATACCATCGTTGGCTATGAGTTGCCCGGAATTAGTGAGGATTTACTCTGTCATAATAATGACAATTATGACTACTAACGAAACTATTTTTATGAAAAGTATCCTCATCGGAGATCATGACCTGTTTAAAAAAATCATCATCTTGATTTAACTTCTCAAGTGTCCACTAACAAAACTCCAGTCTCCATTGAAAGTCTACTTGGATCCGATATGGATGTGTTGTGCTGTGATTTTGGTAAAATCATATTTATCGACGTTGTACTAATACAATTGCAAGGCCTTTTTCACGCTGTTACTCTGCTACTTTTTCGGACTTTAGAAAAGAACCTGATTTTTCTGGAAAACTGTTAGAGATAAGTATGGACAACCTTATATCGATCAAAAGGGCATTCAATCAATTTTGCATTCACCCATGACAATTAATATGGGTCATCACATTTGAAAAAAGTTTTTAAACTCTTAAGATTATTAAATGCAGGTCTCAGTATTTCCGAGCCTGAATAACGTACACGTTTTGCTCACAGATGACAAGATAGAGTAATTTATGCCAAAACAAACTGTGAAAACTGCAGACTCTTACTGTTTACTCTCTACTCTCTGTCTAAACTCTTACGGTTTAGACGCTATCGAGCCTCATTTGGAGAGCTGAAATAGTGATTTTTTTCAAAAACAACTGATTATCTCGAAAGCAGGAAGTTTTAAACACACGTACAAGTAATAAACTCTACCTAATATTAACCAAGGAATTCAAAAACGCAATAATATACAGAGTGTACAGGAATTCGAAAACTCCTTGAATATTGTATGTACGTAGGATGCATGTAATCATAAATACTGTTTTTAATAGAATAGTCAGTATTCGTAGATGTGTAACTTTTCGGTATTCATACCCAGCTCTGATGAACAACCCCTCTCGACTTCGCAATATTATTTAATTTTGTAGTAAGTACTTATTTCTTTTTTAAATACCTATTATATAATTTTTTATTATTTATCTAGGAAATAACTTCCAAATTTGTAAACACTCTGTATAATAGATTTTACAGTAACGTCTTTTATCTAGAATAAGAAAAGGGAGGGTGGTATATATAAAAAAATATTCCAATAATAAATTTTCGAATTATGTAACATTGTTATTTATGGCCCCATCAATGGAAATAAAAATTATAGGTCACGTACAGCACTGCTATGTATTCCCTGAAAGCATCCCCATTGTCGATACTTTCCGTGAAGAATTTTAATATGTCGCCGATTTTACAAACTCTTAAAACAAGTGGCAGCTGTTTCTGATGTTTGGAGATGAATTTTATTTCAATATTTGATAGTTTTCGTGCCTCTCGTGTCGATACCCACCCCAGTGATCCTAGCTCTATTCCCGATATTCTCAGACCCACTCCTTCTATATGCAAAGCATTTCAAAGCTATAACTTTACTAAAACATTGAAAACACTTCAAACTTTCCATGAAAACCTCCCGACTCGGAGATATCCGGAAGACAGAAAAAGAAAGAAATATACTGTCAGCTGCTGAAAATTATTGTGATTATGCTAATTCTTTTTCTTTTGCTTCATTGGGTAAATGCAGTATGTCGACACCACGGTTAAAATAAGATTTATATCGATGGCGCATATATCACTAAATGAAACTGGAATTTTTTAATCTCCTCTCCTTAAATAATATGATTTGTTATATCAGATGGGTATTATGTGGAGACTAAATAATTAATTACCGTGCCATATGGACTATATCAAAACAAATACCAACAACTTCAGGAGTAAATTTCGCATTAAAATTAAGAAGGATCCTTCATAAAAAAAAATTCTGATATTTCTTCCTAGGGAGTTATTATTACCTTCTAAATCAGGGCAAAATATTTAGAATTTATTTTTACCTTCATAAATTTAAAATAATGTGTAGCAATGAAATTTAGTAGGCGTATTTCATTAAGGGAAGATTTCTAATTATATTAGACTTTTTTATTGCTATTTTATTATAATGGACTGAAATAAGCATTTTTGATTCAACTTTTTATTATAATAATATTTATTGTTTAATGAATATAATGATTTTATCATATTACTTAAGATATACAGCGTGGTAAAAAAGTTCTGCATAAAATTAATATTTTTGTTAAACAATTTTTTTTCGAAAAACGGTAAGACCCGTCGATTTTTATTTGATCCAGGGCACCTTGTTATGTGGAAAAATTTATTTTTCGATAATCCACTTACGGCAGCGATGACATAATTTTTTTTTTAAAAGACAACGCATATTTTTTTCGTTCGAAATTGATGACAGTGATAATTATCTAAACAACGGTGTGAAAATTTCGATGTCTTACATAATAATTTGTTTTAGAAAAATGCACCTTAAGTTCTTGAATGCAATAATTTGCTGTTTACGGATCAAATGCCTTAGAAAAAATTTATTATAACTGGTGTTATGTATTATTTGCGGAATTATTCATCAGATATTGTCAGGATCCTGATTAAACTGCAAAATTTAGAACCAAGTTCAACCGCACAAAATCCAAATAGTATGTAGCAAATTAAGGTCGACTTTTTGTCTTCGAGTTTGCCGATAAATTCCTCAAAAAAAAAAGATCCAAAGAAATGTTTACTTGAAAGGAGTAGATTACCTGAAATATTGAAGACTAAAAATCAGTACCGATTTAACATTCTTTGGTGAAATCGTTTAATTCGAAATGGCAAAACTTAGTGAACGCGAAAGAATTGATATTTTGAGGATGATTGGTTTCGGCGATAAGTTACGAACCCATCAAGAAGCTTGCCAATTATTTAATGCAACGTACCATGACAGACACTGGCAAGGTTTGAGGAAACTGGTA